>NC_142193.1:1845000-2145000 GCF_026936395.1 Plectropomus leopardus
TGATGGACAGCCTTCTCTGATTTACTCGCCAAACAAGAACATCTGCCTGCATTTTGGGATTGAGGTTGTTAATTTCAGACTCTGGCATCTACTGATAAATACAGTGAGATTTGCTTTAAAACAACAAAAACAAATACTAAGTGGACATTCAGTATATAACAGTAACAACACCATGTGCTCTCTCCACAGCCCTCACTGCACTGAAGCAACACATCAGCTGGCGCTACTGTCTGGTTATCCTCGGCATCTTTCAGGCTTCTATGATTGGCTGTGGGCTTCTCCTTCGTCCAATCATTATTGAGCCGGAGCCTGTAAAGGAGGACAGTGAATCAGACAAAGAGTCCCTCTCTCTAAAACAGCTTCAGACTGTTTACGAGCTGGACAACGAACAAACCAGGACCTCCATCAGCTCTGGAGTCTCCCGGGGCTCAGAGGACTCAGGTGTTACCTCGCTTTCTGCCTCAAATGTAGACCTGAGGACGGCAGGAGCTGAAAACAAGGCTCTGATGCAGTGGGAGGTGCAGGTCAAAGAGGGCATGGAGCCTTCACTGTCCCCAGATCCCACTCCAGCCACGGAGAAGGAGGAGGGTAAACTGGAAGAGGCAGAGGCGGGTCCTCTCCATCCTTCCAGGCCCAAACTTCTGGACTTCTCTGTGCTTAAAGACGGTGCCTTTATCTGCTACTCCCTCTTCGGTTTATTCGCCACGCTGGGCTTCTTCGCTCCGCAGCTCTACATCATTGAACTGAGCAAGAGCCGGGGCGTGGAGCCCAGCATGGCATCCTACATGCTCTCTGCCATGGCTGTGGCTGAGATCTTCGGCCGCTTGTCCATCGGGGTGGTGTTGAACAGAGTCTGCTGCAGGAAGACCCTGGTGCTGCTGGGCTGTGTGATTGTGCTGTGCCTGGTGCTCATGGCCTTCACTATCGTGTGGGAGTTCTGGGGCCTTGTGGTCTGCTGCGCCCTCTATGGTTACTTCATGGGCACAGTCGGCTCCACCCACATCCCCATGCTGGCTGAGGAGGACGTTGTGGGCATCCAGAAGATGGCTTCCTCGGTGGGAGTGTACGTCTGCATCCAGAGCTTTGCTGGGCTGGCAGGGCCGCCACTAGGAGGTACAAAGTCCCTGCTGCTTTAACTGTTTGCTTTTTGTCTGGCCGCATCTACACTTCCTGTTCATGTTACAAATATCACGCCATTATGCCACTTTGCCATTTTACCATTCTTTGAAGGGAGCGATAGAGTGGTCTCATCTCCAAGCCGGGGACAGAGGTAGTAACAGTGCCGTAACGGCACTGTGTAAAATGTAAAGCAGGAAAGGCATGACCATGGGTGGCACTGTTGTGATATTTTGATGACGTGTTTATGTGTGCACCCACAGTGGGAGATTCAAAAAGCAGCTGTTAGCATAGCATAGCAGCTAATTGGCAAACTGGGAAAACAGTGAGTTTTGGGAGCTCCTTATACCTGGAACACGCCACATGCATGAGCAGCATGTGACGGCAACCTCGCTGAATTGCAACATGTTGCATTCTCGTGGTGTTCACACTGACAGCATTGTTGCTGTGTCGCTTCTGCAGAGCTGCCTGCTGCAATGAGTTCTGAATTTCCACATTAATAAATACATATTCCACCCATGTATGAAGTCATGCAGCTCCTGCATTGTCAACAACACAGTCCTGCAAATGTTTCACAATAAAATGCCTTGTGTCAACAACTGATTCTGTCAACAGAGATGTCAGAGGGCTTTTATTTTAAAACGGAAGCAGGAAAGTTTGAGAAAAACAGATGATTATCAAAACGGCATTTTCATTGTCTATTTCTGCTGACAACCGCACGTGGCACGCAGAAAAAATGTGCCGTGGCTGACAGGCAGCTGAGATGTGTCTGAGTGGTGCTGCTTACACAGGCATTGTGGGTGCTCTAATTTGTTAATATTGGTGCCGAAAACCCTCCCAAAACAACAGGTTGGCGACAATCACACACTGCTGAAGAAGCCATTGTGTTCCCGTTGTTACCCTGTGAGCAGAAGACGAGATCAGCCGCCATATAACAGAAATGGTGAATTATTGTGAATGACGTATGCCTTTGTTATTGTTGAGAAAGTGCTGCTGACGCAGGTGTTTTATGTCACGTTAGAGGCAGATGCTGGTGTGTTGAATATCACGCCCCTCTTACCTCTTTGATTGCGGTGCAGTGTATAATCACATACTGGAGAGGAATGATGGCGCTGTTTGTTGGTTTTGTGTTAAGGTGCAGGGGCGGTATAAAGGGGGGAGTTTGTTGCGGCCCTGTAGAATGATCTCTGTGTTAAAGTGGCTGCTGTTTGCACTGATCAGTGGACATCTGTGTAGAAGTTTCCTAACAGCTGTCTTAACCTCCAGGTGTGTTGGTGGATGCCACAGAGAACTACGGTGCTGCCTTCTATTCCTGTGCAGTGGGCATGGGCCTCGGTGCTATCTGCCTGGCTCTAGTTGGCCCCGCCAAGTCTGCCACGTGCCAAAGACAGAGAAGAAGCAAAGAGGACGGCTCCAGCACAGAGGAGGAGGAAAACATGTCTCAGGACAATGAACAACCAGACTTTTTGGAGGTAGACTTGGCCCTGGAGGACAGTCCGGTTAAAAAGGATGTGGATCAGGGCAGCGCCTCTGTAATCTGAACTGGGCTACAGCATGACACCACCTCATAACCAATGACGCGCTGCCAGGGCCAACTACAAGTGGAGTCCAGGTGCACTGCAAGAGGCTGCAAGGTCACTTAAACTAATTCACACAGATGGTCCTCACAGATGCTGCTGGTTTCAAATCTCAGGTGTCTCTCTCTCTCTCACACACTCTGACAAGCTTGAAGCTCACTCCTTCCCAGGGAGGAAACCGTCTCCCCCTGAGACCAAAGGCATATCCATGTTGAGCACATGGTGTCACTCTAATCTAAGTTCACACTACACAACTTCCAAAGCCAACAGATTTCTGTTTCTGTTCACACTGGTTAACTTCTGTCTTGAAAGTGTTGTTATCTTACACCTGGTGATTATGTGATAAGTGTGTCATGTGTTGCGCAGGTCAGATCACATATCAGGACCAGGTGGGTGCATGGTAGAAAATGTCAAGGTCCAAAAATGACAAAGCAGCATAAGTTATCAGGTTAAAAATGTTCAGAAACGTTGAGTGCCATAGTCCACCTTCTCTTTACCTCTCTTTGTCACTCTCTCCCTCTCAAGCACACACACACACACATACACACACACACACACACACACACACACACACACACACACACACACACACACACACACACACTCACTCACTCCTTGGACAACACTGCAGTGCAGCTCGTCTCTGTCCTCAACCCGTGTCTTGAGCTCTTTATTGGCTTTATCTCACTGACAAAGGTACAGGTATTTATCATGTTAGATATATGGGGAGCACCTGTGTCAACATAGCGTTTTTCTCTCAACGCCAGCATCTTTTTACAATTGTTTCCTATCAGCAGCGGGCGCCTGCTTTTTCTTTATGTTGGAGCTCTCAACATTTTTTGTGCAGCTGCTCCCAGTGCTCCTAGTTGAAAATCTCAAAACTTTTCAGAAAGTCGGCGGTAATGTCACCGCTTTTTATCTAGGGTGCTGTCATAACGAAGACAGAGAGGTCTGTGAGAGAAGGTCAGACGGCAGACACTGGATGTTTGCTGGTTTATGTTGTGCTTTTATCACTGCACTGTTGTAAGCTTGTTGTTAACTGTGTAGTCAAACCCCTGTTAACATAGCATCACATTTGCTTACTAGCCAACGTTAGTGTCAAGATATCGTTGTCGTATTAACAAAACCCACATTCAGTGTGTCATATATAAAAGGTGCTGGGAGTGCTTTTTATGATGCGCTTGGCAGAAGCTCTTTTCAGCTCCATGCCACCACTTTTCTGCTGAAGAAAAACACTGTGTGGACGCAGGGGGTGACACTCTCAGCTGCCGTCTCTGAGCAGTGCTGAGCCAACACCAATCTGTTTGTATTGTTGAGAGCTCCAAAAATTGTCAGTGAGTGAAATATTAGGGGTAAAGTTGTGTAGTGTGAACACAGCATTAGGTTTAGAGAGATATCTCCTTCAGCTGTTTAGGGCAAATCCACGCTTATTAAGAGCTTTCAAAATCCTCAGTTTGAGTTACGTTACCTCAGGAAGAAGTGTTGTCATGTGTGGTGACATTTCATGAACATTTAGTTGGACAAAACAGTCATGATATCTGTCAGAAGCCTCTGCGATATCATGACTGTGTTGTGCGCGTTGATTCCTGCTCATGTGGAGGCGTCTGTCCTCATCCAACCCCTGCAACACCTCATTCTTTCCTGCTGCACTCCTGCAGTGTGTGTTTTTGAACTAATGATGGACGCACACTGCACAACCACACGATGTGGTCACTTCTCTAGCAAAGTGTAGAGAGTGTAACACACCATGGCTTTAAATTTCCCCCTCCCTGCAAAATGACAAGTAGACAGTCTGCCTGCATGCACTTGATGCATGGAGAAAGATCTCACTGCTGCTTTAGCTGGACAAGAAAATGCAGTCGTGCAGTTTGTAAATACGTTTTGTCTCCTGTCTGTCAGTCTTACGCACATTCACAATGTGACAACATTGATATTTAATTTCCACCACTATGGTAACTAAAGCAATATTGTGTTGTGTTGTGTTCACTGATCTTTAGAATGAATGAAGGAGCTTCAGCTCAGTCTCTGCACGTGGAGCCTGTAATCTATGATCCTATGACACTGGAGGTTTTGGGATTTATTTTGCATGAGCCTGAGAAGCTTTAAATCCTTCAGCAGTGCTTTGGGTGAACACATTGACTGTGTATGTGTTGTCATGATCCTGCTGATGTACTGTAGAGTGATCTTGTTACAAGTAACATAGAAAGTGAAAAGCAATCATGATTTAACAGAAGAACCTGAGGGTTCACATTGATTTATTTTCCAATGGCATGGCTAACAAAATACAATGTTTGAGTTTTTCTCAGTCGCTTTGGTACATTTCTCAAATGTAAAACGAAAGTCTCGGAACTATTTGTTCAGCCCACACATTATTTAGTCATTATATGTACACATTGTAAAAGCAATTTTTCACTCTTTGGAAAATTTACAAATGCTTTGGCATATTCATGCAGTGATTATGCACATTGCCAGCCTGCTAGCATACTAAAGTTGTCCAATACCGTCACCTCGTTAGTGATTTTGGCATTAGACACCAACGCCAAAAGCCACCTTTTGTGGCATTATTATATGTCAGGCGACATCAGTTTGTAATGTGCCTGGACAAAACCTTTTATGATGTCAGGATTTCCCGCCGGTTAGCTGGACTGCACATGTTGGGGCAGTGTGATACGTGGACGGATGGCATCAGTTCATAACGTGACAGACAGCACCTGTTGCAGCCATATGATACACTGCTAGATGGCATCAGTTTGTCCAACAAACCCCGGACTTTTACGCAGGAGCATTTTGCTTCCCACATAAATATTAAACCAAACTATGCCTAAACCAAACATTTGCTTTTTTTGATGTCATGGCAGTCATATGTAGACGTAAAAGTCCAGTGACAAAGCAGTGATAGGAAGGTATCCGTGATGTATAGATGAGAATCACAGACAGCAACGCCAGGAGATGTAGAGAGACTGCACTATAGTTCCCCACACAGCGCTATATGTACAGTTCTGCCAAAGAACTGTTTCCTATGTTTACATTTCTAATTCTATTTTTTCCCTTGTACAGTGCTGAAAAACAGTCTCGTCTTTTTATTTTCGCACGGTCTGCCAACAAATTAGAGTACAAACTGTTGAGGTGTAAATGTTTCAAATCTCTCGCAATCGATCTTCAACATACATGTCATCAACACCTGAGCCAGCGCTGACATCAGAAAAGTACACTGTCATATTACATGGTGAAGCATTCTGACTGCCCTGTTTGTCACTGACATGACATAAATATTAACTTATTCATCAGAAACTAAGGATTTTGTGCACATAACAGGCTTTTGCAGGTAATTCTTTGTGTGGTACTGTTTTGGGAAAATGTGCTTAATATTTTACAAATTCTAAGGATGATTGGAGAACTGCACCAAAGTGATTAAGTAAAATGTCAAGCTTACACCTAGAGATGGTCATATGCAGTAAACTCAGTGGTGTTTTTAGATGGAAAAAAAATGCAAAAATACAATTTCTTGTACAAATGTAAAACCAGAAAATGACATTTGACTGAATGCAGTATTATAATTTTTCTACATAGAACACATAACCATTTCCCCGTCAACTTCCTGTTAAACTCCTCAAGTCCCCATTAGTCTTGACCTATGCTCTATGGAGCAATCCTGATTTTTCCTGATAATAATAATAATCCTCTCATAGAGATGCTGGAGATCCTGGAAACCTGTTCTTGACAGGGCACCATCCCATCAATGACAGATGCAAAAAACATCTTCTTTGACTAGCTGGTTAATTTCTTTTTTTTTCCCCTCCAGAAGAACCACTCCACATTAAGGGGCCATTTACACTGCAACAGTTCATTAAACTTTTGTTGCAGTTTGAAAAAAAACAACAAAACTGAGCTATGTTTGTGCTGCTGACTCTACTAAGGTTATTAACGCTGTCAGTTCCCGTGCACAGGTTCGCCATCATCTGTATTATAGTGAGATAGGTTTACACTCACCACTCTGTACAAGAATGCCTTTATGTGCAGGCGCATGGTCTTCTCCCTATGGTGTCATTACAAAGTTACACTGCCAACTACTGGCCTGGCATGCATACTACATAGTTTTCAGTTTTTGCAGATCCCTGTACACTAGGATCATTTTCACAATGTTATCATATGAACGCAGATTATAAATGCAAAGGAAATACTTAAGTTTTTAGTGGGCTGTTCTTGTCTAAACATAATCTAAATCTAACAATTTTCCCAGCAGTTTGTTTTATTAATAATATCCCCTGGCCGGTTGCCACTGAGGTGTTGAATCTCAAGTTTTTCTTCACAAGGCAGACTTTCAAATTTGTGCTATACACAGCTGTTGTCTTCTCTAAAGAAAATGGTAACTTCTATCTTCATTGAAGAAATTCTAACTTCTGCTAACTACAAGCAAATGAATACAACAGTATTTGGAAAATATTAGATACAATCCAGCAGGGCAACAGCCATCAGCCTCACAATAGATTTGTGCCGTTAAAATGCCAAAGGCTTTGGGCATGCATATTGTTGTTTGTCCACACACGAAGCACTGTGGGTGTGAGGCTGTACCCACATATCAGCCTCTCAAGCCAAGCTCAACTAAAACACCACTTTAAAACCTTTCCATCAGCCTCTCATCTTAGACTGTAGAATAGTGATAAATAACAGCCGCCACCAAGGATACTCTAGGTCATGTATTCGCCCGCAATATTAGTTTCAAAGTTACCCAGTACCACTAAAACCACACCTCTTTCTGCTGCTAGCAGGGGGGGGCTCTGGCCCCACCTGCTCCAAATGACCATTCGTCTAGAAGTGTATGTGTATGTATGCAAAGGTGTGTGTCTCAGATTTGACAGGAGAGAAACTCCACATGAAGCGAGTCCCCCCTGTAGCCTCAGATCATTTCCACACCAACTCACCATGACTTTAAGTTTACTTCACAGACCTTTCCTTAAGCACTGTATACCCTTTATTTCAACTGTTTATAATGATGATATGATGCTCATTTTTATTCTTATTTTTAATCATTGATTTGAGTGCCAGGTGGGTTTTTTAAAAAAAATAAAATCTTCTCCAAACTCAGATCAGTTTTTGTGTGGTGTATTGTCTAAGCGTGAGTTTTGTCAGCAATGTTAGTGTAAGTTAACTGTGTATAAATCATCTAGATAGTGTCGCCCATTTTAAAAATACCACAGTCAATTAAACTGGTATGCGCTGCTGACTGTCGATGTTTGGAGCCTTCAATAGTTCTATCAGTTGTCACATTAATACTTAATAATACTTGAGACTAATAAGCCCTATGTGATATGATACAGATAATATTAATTCTCATGCAGCTAACTGAATTCAGGTGAGGAAGTGAGTTGGATAAAATTATCTGGTTCCAGAGATTTGTGAAAAGGTCAGACAGCTGAAGTTGATTTTCACTTTTGTTCTTTGGATCTCAAACTAAATTGTGTGTGGTACCTTAAAGCTCCACTTCACAACACGAGTTTGCTCAGTAAGAATTCATCTTGGACCAACATCCAACAATGCATTCCTGGACCAACACTCAGTACCGTTTCCATGCAGAGTTCAGTGGAGTTACAGCTATAGCTCGATTAGACTGCTGTCCTTGTCCCAGAATACAAGCAGTGGGGGAGAATTAATGTATTGACAGAAGTCTGTCCGACTACACCACGGCAGGTGGACATATGCCCCCTTTCAGCTAGCTACAATAAACCTACATTATTATACATTATATGTATGATAATGACCCCATTACAATTCAAACTGTTATGACTGAAGATGTTATAAACACCAGACTCCACTGTGAAAAACATTTTACTTTACTTTTTTTACTTTTACTAGTACTTTTCATTTCACTCCGCTTTCCAGCTGTTGTGGAAGGTAAAGAGACAAGATTCAAATACAGTTAACATTAAAAGTGGTGTTGATTTTTTTTTTAGGTGGGGGGACTCCAGTGTAGAGCACTAATGTAGAGGAGGTATGACTGGCAATCTGAACTCTCTGGAGTCAGTAACCAGTTGCAGAGTGTTGTACTGAAGCCCAGAGTGTTAAGTTTTCCAATCAGCTTCATGGGAGAGATTGTGTTGAATGCTGAGCTGAAGTCAACAAACAGCGTCCTGATGTAGCTGTTCTTTTTCTCAAGGTGAGTGAAGACTGAGTGAAGAGCGGTAGATATGGCATCCTCTATGGATCTGTTGGTTCTGAAAGTGTCATGGTCTGCAGTAAGTATTTTATTTTCTCCCTCAGGTTTCATGTCTTGTCTTCCTGTTTTATTTTGGGATCACTCACCTGTCTCTGTTCCAGGTTCCTGTCTGCCCTGCCCCCTCCTCGTCGATGTGCACCTGATCCCTGATTGTGTTTCCCGCACCTGTTTCTAATCACGCCCCATTAGTCCCGCATATATTCCCCCTTTGTGTCTTGTCTCGTCGCCAGTTCGTTGATCCTCGTCCACGTTTACAGCTTTAGTCCGCAGCCTCGTCAGTAGCGTCTTTTTGTTTGAACCTCGCTTGTTTTTTTGACCTTGCTTTTTGCCTCTCGCTTTGGACTCCTCTGCTGGGAATAAACCTTGTTTCGCTGCTCTTACCTGGTCTGAGTTTTGCATTTGGGTCCTACCTTCCTGCGCCACAGTTCATGACAGAAAGCATATTAGTGAGGGTCCAGGCTGGCAGGGATGTTGTCTTTGATGTGCTGGACAACCAGTTTCTCAAAGCACTTCATCAGTAGTCATTAAGACTAGACACAACAGACTTTTTAAGTACAGGAACGATGATGGCTTTCTTGAAGCAGGAGGGAACAGTCTCTTGTGAGAGTGAGATGTTAAAAATGTCAGTGATAACATTACCAAGCTGATCAGCACAACTTTTTAGTACATGTCCAGGAATGTTATCTGTACTGGCAGCCTTGTTTAAATTCACTGTCAGCTGGAGTTTTCTCTCATCTGCTGTGTCACAGAGTGGTTGGTCCTCTGGAGGCAGATTATACTTACAGCTGAGTCCTTACTGAGGAGGTCAAAGTAAGTGTAAAATGTGTTCAGCTCGTCCAGCAGTGTGGCCTCACATATGTCGGGGGAGCTCCTACTTTTTTAGCCTGTTACATTTTGAATTGCCTGCCACATATCTTTAGTACTGTTGCTGTTGAGGTCTCTCTCCAGTCTCTGCTGGTCTCCCTCTTAGCCTCCTTAATGCCAGCTCTCAATCGTGCTCTGGTGGTGATGTATGCCTTCTTGTCACCTGACTTCATACCTGTTGTATTTGCAGCATGTCTTTTTCTTAAGTTGCAGCACATTTGTGTGCCTCTGTAGTCCCTCATCTTTAACAGTTTTATGATCATAGTGGTCTATTAACACACAAACACAATTAACTTGCTTTATCTTGATTTAATTTATTTCATCTAGTCAAGTGAACAGATTCACACACTGTACAAGTTTTTCATAGAGAAATGAGCTCTCTTTTACCTTAATGTACTTACAGTGTATGGTGCATTTTGATAGTGTATGGTAAAATGGTGTGCATTTAGCAAAAATAATGCTTTAATCCCTTGTAAACATCAGTTTATACAGCCACAATTATTCTATTTCATATGTACTGCAGCAACACAAGCCAGTATCTCAAATGAACACAACAGTGAATATCACTTCAGTATCTCCTCACACTGTTACTAATATGGGATAATATGCATGGAATAAAATTAACTATTACAATTTCAGCTAAAGACAAAAGGGTGTTCAATCAGCTCTAGTGAAAATCAGACAAACGATGGGCTGGGCTTAAGAAAAAATGACTAATGTAATATATGGTGATAACATTTTCTTGCAGTATTAAATTTGAGATTAATTTGATTTGTTGAGACAAATTTCGACATTTTAACATGACTTATATAGACATACAGAACACTTATGGTAAGTCTATGGAATCACTGCGTCACTCAAAAACAAAATCTCTGATTTCTGGAGATGCCTTTGATTCAGATGTATCCATGAAAACCATAAACAGATTATGAGACAATGGCCCCCCATGTAAAAAGCCCCCCAGCCCTCTTACATGGATGCCAGACAGTAGTTTTGGCATCTCTTTTGGTCATTTTGAGTGTCTTTGTAGTTTTTTTTAAGTCTTTTTGTTTTGTTTTTTTTAGAGTCTCTAAAATGACCACAACAGATGCAACAACTACTAAGTTGTTGCATCTGTTGTGGTCATTTTGAGTGTCTTTGTAGTTGTTATGATTCTCTGTAGTTTATTTGAATCTGTTATGGTGGTTGATATCTCTAGTCTTTTTGGAGCCTCTTTGTAGTTATGTTGAGTTTCTTTGTTTTGATTTGAGTTTCTTTGTAGGCATTTTGTGTCTTTTTGTTGTTATTTTCATTCTCTTAGTAGCTGTTTTGAGTCTTTCTGTGGCCTAATGAATTTATTTTTTATTCAAGTCTCTTTGTTGTCGTTTTGAGTCTTTTAGTAGTGGTTGGTATCACTTATTGTCATTTTGAGTATCTGTAGCCTTTGTAGTTGTGTTGTGTCTTTGTGTTGTCACTTTGAGTCTCTTTGTTTGTTTTTTTTAGTCCCTGCTGTAGTCTAGTAGTAAATTTGGGTCTTTTTGTTTTCATTGTTAATCTTTATATTTGTTGAAGTCTCTTATAGTCATTATGAGTCTCTGTGTAATTGTTTTTGAGTCCCTGTGGTTGTTTTCACTCACTTGGTAGTAATTCAATGGCTCTTCGTGGTTGTTTGTTCTTTAGCTTGTCTGAATAATAGTTTTATACCTTTTTGTGGTCATTTTGTGTTTTTTTGTAGTTGTGTCTTCTGTTGTTTGTCTAATTGCAGTCACTTTGCATCTTTTTTAAATTCATTTGATTGATTTTCCAAGGAGAAATGTAAGCAGTGACTTCAAACATGTGGTCAGGGGGCCCTGGGCCAGTGCACAGTAGGCCTGTTCAGTAATCCTTCCATAATAAACTACATTTTTCACATTTGATAATTTGGTTAAACAGAACATTCA
Source organism: Plectropomus leopardus (assembly GCF_026936395.1). Lineage (NCBI taxonomy): Eukaryota > Metazoa > Chordata > Actinopteri > Perciformes > Serranidae > Plectropomus > Plectropomus leopardus. The sequence goes on from NC_142193.1 coordinate 1,856,691, forward strand.
TTGGCATGACACTGAAGAGCAAAGCCAGTTCTTCTGTACAGTGTTTACGCCCAAACAGGGCTGGTTCCTGTGTTGGTACTTTGTGTGCGACATGACATGTAGAACCATGTACATATTATATATCTCTACTTCTTCCTGTCTATTTTGCTCATCATGGCCTTGACGTCAACGGGAGCAGATGCAGCAGCTGCCTTGGCCTTTTCCTCCTCCTCCTGCTGCCACAGGATGATGGGATGGATGCCTGCGCCTCGGTTGTTAGCATTTTGCTCCAGCTGGGCTGGACTGGGGTGGAAACAGATACAAGATCAATTTAAGATGATGAGAAAGCTTCTTCCTCTTCTGACTTTCAGTTGGTTTAAAGAAGCAGGGTCAGGCAGAAAAAAATATTTTCAAACATATTTTCAGATATCTGGCTGCAGTGATTTTATTCATTTGTCCACGGCAAATAACAAGTTCAATTTCTAGCAGCAACTTTCGCATGATTCTGGATCATCCGCAGAGCTCAAATGTTCATTCAGTATCAATACGATATGTTTGTCAATCTGTTTGGGAGCTCCGTGAAAAGCATTATCTAAAGCTCTCCACAACCCCAAAGTCATGAAAAACCTGGAAAAGTCATGGAATTCCACAATCTCATTTTTAGTATTTGGTTGTGCGTAATGAAATCATGACAGTGTCTTCCGTGGATAACATAACATAACTTGACTTGACTTGACTTGACTTGACTTGACTTGACTTGACTTGACTTGACTTGACTTGACTTGACTTGACTTGACTTGACTTGACATAACATAACATAACATAACATTTATTTTCTTTAGCCACTGACGTAATGTAGCTCCAATATGTCAATGTGTGACATTTTCTTTACCATAACATAAAGTTCTTCATTTTCTCCCTACATGCCGTCTCTCCCTCCATGTGCGCTAGCTAGCTGGTATTATGTTTAGTAGTGTTTGAATCAATATGTTTATTAAATGACAGGAAACATAATGTGAGAGTGGGATTTAACATTTCCGGTCATGCAATTGCACAATTTCCATACTTTTGCCCACTAATACTTTTGATAATGTGCCACACTTCTGAGATGGAGTTATTGACAGTTGATTAACTGTCACCCAGTGTGCAGGTTGGTTTCTCTTGAACCAGAGATAGAACTTGCTAGTTAGAAGGTACGGAGCTTTTTTTTCTTTTTGTCTTTATTAGAGACAGGACAGCTTGAGTGTGAAAGGGAGACAGAGAGAAGGGATGACGTGAAGCAAAGGGCCGCAGGTAGCTCACCAGGTTTACCAGGTGAGCTACTGGGTGCCCCATTATTAGTTGGGCCCAAGCACCGAAAGCGGTGCGAAGACCCTCTTGGAATGCAAGGAATTATCATTTTTCTCCCCAGTTAATCACATTTTTGGAGGTCTCAGCATACCCAAAAATTAATGAAACTTTATGCGCACATCCGGCCTGGCAAAAAGAAGCGTGTTATGGTGGTTTCAGAAATGGGCATGTCAAAATGGCTCCACAGCACCCCCTAATATGTAGCCCCAATGGCCAGTTTCACCTACAATTACAAATTTCGGTACACCTGAGTATCATCCTCAGACGCACAAAAAGGCCTTTTGGACCCACTCCCCAAACCTAACAGGAAGTCAGCCATTTTGAATTTTGTGCTCATTTTTGACAATTTCCACCTTTCGTAGTTTTGCGAACTTGTCCTGCAGCGTTATTCTGATCGATTTAAAATTTGTTGGGTCTAATCTGAAAACCCCTTGGTGATCAAAAATGATGAAAGGTCCATGCAAAACGGTTTTCCCATAGCGTGGTGTTGGATTTTGATGTTTCGCCATAAAACAGGAAATTGTTGTAACTTTGCTGTACATTGTGGCATCTGCCTGGAACTTCATAGGTTTGATAAGGGTCCCGCCACCTACTGGCAACAGGAAGTAAGCCTTGAGGGACAATTATCATTGGATTTATATGATATTTACATGGTTTGGTTTACAAATGAAAAAAAGAAATTCCATGTACACTAAGATGACATGGAATTTCAGTCCCCTCCACTGCCGCCTAGTGGCCGCTTTATTTTGAAATGTGTTCTCATTATGTTTAGCGCTTATTTTACTTCCTGAGTTTTCTCCTCTCTTTTGATTGCTTCGTGTGTTTCACCTGTGTCTTGTTTCACTCATCTGTGTGTAGTCAGTAATCAGCCCTTGCGTATTTAAAGCCCACAGTTTCTTTTACTTGCCAGATTGTCATTGTGGCCCCAGTGTGTTCATGCTCTCTAGCCTTTTCCTAACTTAACGCTGCTATGATTAATGGACTTTTTTACTCATGTGAGTTCCCTGAACTTTTCTGCTTCTGCTGACTGCCTACCTACATGTGTTTGACCCCTGCTTCCTCCAGTAAAGATTTGGATTTGATAAACTGTGCTTGGTGCTTTTTTCCATCAGAGTCCCAGTTTTGTACTAAATCTTGAGAGATATAGTTAAAGTGCACTACACAGTCATTGTAAAAAATCATGGAACGTTTTATGTGAGTCCTTGAAAAGTTATGGAAAAGTATTGAAATTTCGGCTGTGAAAATGTGTGGGAACCCTGTCTCCACTTCCAGTTTGTTGATTGTTCTGTCTGCATTTCAGTCAGGACCACTTAGTCAAGAAAAACACTTCGTAGCAGCTTTTAGATTTACTTAGTGCAGTTATTTGTATTTCGCAGTGTGGCTCTGTTGTGGGGACCCCCTGTCCTTCCACGTGCTTGCGTAGAAAGCGTTAAACAGGAACAGCACATGTTACTGAGGCAGGGAGATCAGCAGCAAAAAGAAAAGAACAAAATCCCCCACAGAGCAGGCATCAATGACACAATGTCATAGATCAAGTCAGACGAAGGAGGAGGCAGGGAGGAGGAGGGCGCAGCATGCAGAGGGAACAGGGAAGAGCGGGTGGGCTGGAGCAGCTTAAATAAGGCAACATGAGTGAATTAAGCGAATCAGATGCTTAGAGGCGAATCAGCTGGCCATCAGCTGATGAGGCTTGCATGATATCAGCTGATATCAACAGTAGCAGCGCTTGACACCGTGGCCTGCTTGAACTAACGCTATGCTCAGTTTTTTTAATCGAGCCTCCTGTCTGACCTACAGACTGTATACAAGATGGACAACATGACACTTCCTCCAAAGTGTAACTTTTTAATCTGGATCGCCCCCTGGTGTCTGACTGCAGTATAGGTCATAGAGCCTGCCCCTCAATGTTAGTGAAATGGACACAGGCTAAACTAAAAACTTAAAGTGCATGCCAAATAAATTTTTCCCAGAGATGTTTTATGACACTGAAGGTAATTCTTTTCACCTTGATGTTTGTTCAAATGTTTGTTTTAATTATACGTTTGGTGTTATTGAGTTATTAAATAATGAAAAAGGGGATTTTCCACAATGATTGACAGCTGTGACAGCCAAGCCATGATCTTGCATTCAATGGGGCTCCTCATGATTGGTCAGACGGGTGTTTTGCCTCGAACCTTAAGCATAGTGGGGGTAAATGGAGGCGCGCCCTCCATCTTTATATACAGTCTATGGTCTGACCTTGTTAGTCAATTCTGTTGAGCCCTTTAGGTTTGAATGTGTTGAACCCCCCTAACCCTTAGCTATACAGTGTTTGCATAAGTGGGTATCAAGCTGAGGGGTGAAGAGGTTATTACTGATGGGAGAAACTACAAGCAGAATCAAACTTAAGAATCAAAGTCTTTTTGTATATAAAGAAAATGAATCTATTAAACAGATGTCAGTAAAATATGGATTAGCCACCAACCTGAAGTTATGAGCCTCAGGGTTCAGCGCCTTCTTCTGGATGTCTTTGTACACTGGTGACTTGAGGTAACGGAAGAAAGTATCCTGTAGCAATGAAAGCACACAAGAGTGCAGCTGAGCTCAGCTTCACTAAACACAAGAGCCTTTTATCTGGACATGTGGATACCATTTGTATCAAATTATAGCGTGAATAATATATTATATCTCATAGTCCTCACTTAAAGGAACCAATGTCCACTCTGGTAGTCTCTGTTAGCCCACTAGAATTAAACCACTTTATCATCACCCATTCCCTTTTTAAAAAGAATTTTCCAAAGCAAATAAATTCTTTGAGTTTGTGTAACATTCATTACTAGATTAATTATTGCCATTTTCCCCATGTCTTTGGAGAAATCACAACAATTTGCTCAGGGCTCAAAGGTTTAAATACTAGTGAAAGGCATCAGACAGCAGCATAAGAAAACTGAAGCTGCTCCAGGATTTAACCTTAAACAGGTATTGGCATTAATAAAATACTCTGACAAAAGAATTATTGACATTGTAAGTGTCAGGGTTATGAGAATGTACCTTTTTGCCTCTTTACCAGCACACAGGCATACCTTTTTCATGAGGAGGAAGACGTGTGTCTGTGCTGCTTCCAGCACGTAGCGGTGAGGATGCTCCAGGCCTTTCACTGTCAGACCCATTGTCCTGCCATCAATGTTGATCCAGCGGGGGGCCCCTGGGGCCAGGAAGGTCCTGAACACACGGACACTCCACATCAACCATAGTTTGTGGAAAAAATATAATAAAATAATAATAATAATCTAGATATCAGAGATTCATGTAGCCTTTCCCTCCTGCTCCCTTATCACATTGCCAAAATTAAGAACATTTTAGTACAAATGTTAAGCAGCAATGCGTACATGAACAGATAATGGTGCAAGAACTAAAGAACAATTTCATAAATAAATTATTAAAATGTAGATAACAGAATTAAGCTCATAGAAGCAGATACAATTAGGAAATAATCATATGTATTGCTTATACATATGGTAATTTCCTGTACCCTTAATTTTATCTGATAAAGGAGATGATGTCATATGAAACAGGTGTAAAGTATATGAAAGTGCATAAAATATTCTTGTGGGGAAACTAAAATAAGACCACTAACCTTTGGAGGTTAGCAAAAACAAAACTCAGAGCGTACTGCTCTTTAATGTAATAGAGGAAGGGTTAAAGCTTACTCTGAAGTATTTAAAAGCAGATTATCAGTGGCAGTACTGGGCTTCAGTCACAGTTCAAGTTCTTTTATTATTATGGAGCCCACACTGCAATTACTGTGAAGCAGTCATTGGCAATACCATTCTCAGGTGTCAGGCTCCCTTCGTCCTATAGCTATATAAATACGCTGATGGAACCAGTCGCATACTCACGAAACACTGAAGTCAATAATGCTAACATGTAATTAAACGGAGCGTGAGTGCACCTACATGGTAGCTGGGGGAAGGTGGACGGGTCCCGCAGACAACCGACTTTTTCTACACTTTGCCATGTGCCTCTTTTGCCGCAACCCAACCATCCGTGACTTTGTTGCCTAATTCTAACCATTATTACAGTCCGTACTGTTGTGTAAACATAAAGACCGTGCTGCTTCATCCCACCATGTGCATTTGTTGACATCAGGGTAACAGCATCCCAGAGCGTAAACAGCTGACATAGAAGGATACCTAAAATGTCATAAGTGGATGCAGAAGGTCACTGACGAGTTGGTATGAGAATGTGTTAAAATGTCACTGCTTTGACAGTGCTGTTGATGTAAGATAGCGACTCCAAAAGTCACCTTTCATGGCCACATGAAACTCTATCAGGTGAGAGTGTGTTATTATACGCCGACAGACGGCTGGATGACACCAGTTGAATCTGCATGAAACGCAGCAGAACAGCGGCGGGTTGAAACACTGCTAGTAACCACATAATGTGAGGAGTGTAAGGGCTGAATGTGATGTTTTTTTTTTCCATGTGCCTCCTTCCCATGCCAGCACATGCATTGCGGTGTTGGTGGCCATGTGTTGTTGTTGCCTAACCCTAACCACATGCAATATAATCTCAGCTTTTGCTTATGTTGACATCACGCTAGCGGCATCTGGGAACGTAAGGAGCAGACACAGAAGGATACCTAAAGTGTAGGATGGGAGGACCAGAGGATGTTCTTCTCAATGTCCGTGCCAGTGGATACCAAACACACTAACACACAACACACAAGCATGCATGAATGCACATGCATGCACACCTACACACAAACACACACACACACACACACACACACACACACACACACACACACACACACACACACATGCACACACACACACACACACACACTCACTCTTTTCTTTGTCTTACTTGAAAATGGTCTCAGCTTTTGATGTCATGGAAGATGCAGTGCCCCACTTCAGTTCTTCAGCTGCCTCCCAAAAAGCCAAGTTCTCCCCTGAGACACACAGTGTATACAGTTTACATATACATAGAAATATTTGGACACTGATTTATTACAGTCTTTTCACACCCAAACTGACTCTACATTGCGAGGCTATAAGGACAGCTGAAATTAATACTTGCAAAAATACCCAAGTACCCAAAACAAGAGCGAGGGGTCCAGAGGGAGTGATGGGAGCTCTTGTGTTGAGAGCTGTAAACACAAACTATCCCTCAGCCCTCTCAGGGACGCTCAGTCAGGCTCAACACAAGATCCCACCCGAAAGGTGCTTGATGGCCACATACCGCTGAACTCCTTTTTGAGGAAAATCTTGAAGTCGTCTCGGCCTCGTAGGTCGCTCAGCAGCTCAAACAAGCTGAAGGACCAGCGCTCCACTCGCATTTTCGTGGGAACATCGACTCTGGACAGAGACACATGCTGAGTCACTCTGACTGCAGACACAGATGACTAGGACTATAAAAAGTATCCACAGACATAAAAAACTGTTTGGAATACTGTTATATGGTATATTTACTATGCAGACCCATCTGTACGGAGTGTCAAACATTCAAACAATAAATGTAACACACACAGCTGGGCAGTCATCATTTATTAGCTAATTATATTTTGAATTATTAATCTGTATCTTCATAAAGTAAAGCAGCATGATATGGAAATACTCAAGTACTAAGACAATAATGTTCTGAAATCCTAGAAACATCCTAAAATCCTCAAAGCGTTGTAAAATCCTGGAAATGTTCTGAAATCCTTAAAATGTCCTAACATCTGAGAATTGTACTATAATCCTAGTAACGTCTTAAAATCCTACAAATGCTCTGAAATCCTAGAAAAACAAAGGGTATTAAAGGTAAGTGGATGCCATAGTGCATAAAAAAGATCAAAATAGAGATTGTTCATAGAGCTTGTGTGGGCTAAGCCCCTAAAGTCCTCAAATTCTGAATTTCTTGAAATAAACATGCCCAGATAATTCACGGGAAGCCGAGCTATTCTGTCATGTCAACACCAGAGTCAGACTTTAACTGGACTCAGGATTCTGCCCGTGCTCCTGGTCCCTGCGCCGGCCTCCCTCAGGGGTTAGGGACTGTTACTTATGAATGGGAAGGGGTGCTGCAAAATGGTTAGGGCAATAAAACATTTTTAAAAAGCACTGAGGGACTTGTGTTTCTCATTTTGGCTTTGGTGAGGGACATACAATTTGAAAAGGTTGTATTTTATATCTATTTTAAATAAAAAAGGCACCTCCCATTGATAATGTACAGTCCCACAACACCAGCACAGAAGCTAAGTAATGTCCTGATGTGGAAGGGGCCGCAAAAAACATACTTTAACCACCTAAATAAATAAATCAATCAATATCAGTTTAGATTTTCACCATATTTGAACCTTGTCTCCTCCCACAGCAGCTGATGGAGGCAGCGGTAGAGCAGCAGCTCAGTGAAGTTTTTGGTGTTTTTTATATTACGGCTTCAAATCCCTGTCAGTAAAAGCTGTCTTACAGCAAGGTAAAGCGCTGAAAATATTCTAAATATAGCATACACTTAAACTGATATTGATTTTTCTAGGTGGCTTAAAATCCATGCAGGCAGTGTTTGCTCAGCGCCGCTTGATTATATGTATGTGACACGGCAGTTTTCGACCCCAAAGTTATTGTAAATAAACAGGTATGATTGTGGTTGAGTCTATATCATAGACTGTATAAATAAAATAGGTTTATTTCAACTAGCTGAAAGAGAACATATCTGTATACTGGGACAAGAACAGTAAAAGAGTCCAGAGTCCAGTTAAATGGCCTTATGGAGCTATAACCGGAGCTCCACTACACTGAGCAGGTAATGTACTGACTGTAGAGACATGATGAGGTGTACAATCACAAGGTGCTGTTTTTTTATGAGATGGATCGCTTTCTACAGTTTCATTACAAAGACAGTGACAGAGAGAATATGCAGCAGTCCTCACCGCCTCATGTTGAGAGTCCAGTATGAGTCGTTGTCTGTTTGCCACGGATTGCTGGGTAGACAGGGAGCCAGGAAAGGGTCGTGGTTTTTGTAGGTCGTGATGTACTTGGCCAGTCTGCAGAGACAGAGCCATTATAAGACCAGTAAAATCCACAGAGCCCCCATGTCAGCATTCTCAAACTGTTGTAGCCAATATTTATCTGATGACTAAATCTAACTATAAAGTAAAGAATGTCTGAATATATATTTGTTTCTGTGTGTATGTCCTTTGCTTATCTTAGAACTGTTCATTTGTTTAATCTCACAAATCCTGGATGTATTACTGTTGACCCATAGACATGCAGTGTCACATTTGGTGCAATTTGAACACATGACACAATCAATATTATTAAAGCAGTAAGACCTATTAAAGTCCTGCATTCAAATTTTGACTTCAGGTGAAGAGTTAAAGAGACATTTAACAACAAAGTGAAATCACTGTGAACAGATGTTGTTCAAGGTTGTTTCAGTTCTAAATGAATGCCGGATAATTTTATGAATAATTATGCATCACATTTTAATGTAACAGTTCTCTGTCAGGTAAATGTCGTAAAACAATGTTTTCCTCTGAAGTACAATTACACACTAAGTAAGTAGTATAACACTGGTTGCATATTTCTTAAGTTCCTTGTGGGCCCTTTGTTCATTTTTTTGGTGCACAAAGAGTTACAATAACAACATAATTCAATATTTTTCATATCTAAAAATCTTCACAGTCTTTTCTGGTAGTGAAAATATATTTTATTATACCTACTTATCAAACAATGAGGAGATACAGATCTCAAAGTTATGAGAAGACTTGCATGTAATTATATGATGATTAGTCTTGATTAAAAGAATATCCTAATTAATCCTTATTCATTTGAACTCATGGAAAGTTTCCCACTTACATGAGAAAGCAGAGGAATTCAGTATTGTAATAGCTACACGGCTGATTCTCTAAACTGGAAATCAAAACTTCCAGCTGCTCATATCAACTGCCTTCCTGACCTGATGAACTTAATTCATCTTGAAAAATTAAGATATGTGTGCAATGGAAAGCAAGAGAAATTTAAGCTGATCTGGGAACCATTTATCTCCCACTTTTCCTCGGTCAGTGCGGCTGGGATCAGTCCCACTCAGACATCAGCCCAGGACCTTTTCCCCCTGGTAACTGACACTGACATTATATATATATATGTATATTTTTTAAACATTTCCATTTTATTTTTACAGTTGGTATCAGTTAGTTTTCCTGCTACATTGTTTTATCTGTGTTATTATTATTATTATTATTATTATCATCATCACTATTTATCATCATCTTTAATAACACAATAAAGACAATATTATTGTTGTTTGTGTTACAGATTTGTGTTTTACATGTACAATTGTTAAGTCCCTTGTATATGTTAAATCAAAAAATAAAAAAATGTTCTATTAAAAAACATACAAACATGAAAGCAGAGAAACTTACGCTCCAAGGGACACGCTAGATTTGACCTTTGACCTCATGATAGCTTGTTGATAGAAGATGTTCTGGGATAAAAGAGAAATACAATCAAACTTGTGTAAGTTTTATACGTCAAAGGACTGCAAATGATCCTTTTTCAAATCTGTAGTATGACAACCTCATGACAAAATGTCTCAGCTCACTGTATAGATTCAAACCACCAATAATGAGCTTGAAGGAATTTTTGGGGATTTGGGGAGCTGTGACAAACCTGATCAGACTGTGTGTTTTTAAGCACTAAATATGAGGACTTACCATGCGTCTGTACATGTCATAGGTGATTTTCTAAAAGACAAGAAAAACATGTTTGTTTGTGTGGTTCAAGTTTTTTGTGAAAAGCACAATGAATAAAGGTAACAGAGGACAGAGCACACGGGAGCATCCTCTCACTATCCATGGAGTCACAGCTACATAAAGCTACTGTGAGCCCTCTGACTGTTGGCACAAACACAAAGGTGGACAGCAACAAGCAGTCCCTCCAGGGTAAAGGATACTCCACCTTACAGAGTTCTTTGTGATTATTGCAGATTAAAATCAATCCATTTGCAGCAGCTTTTCAGAAAAAAATGAATTGCAATGTATTCATTTGATGGGGATGATGCCAATACAGTGTATGAAACTGATTTATTGCACAAAGAGTGTATACCTGTTGCTAATTTTCGTCTCTTGTCCCTCGTTAGGCACTCAGTATTAATAAGATCCTAGCTGTGGTCCCGTGTAATAACCAATTCAAATAAGAAAAGAAAAAAAAATTCAAACTTGACTATTAAAGTTGAGAATGACCAATTTGTCTTGTGATATTTGCAGGAATTAGGCAAAATTACAAGCCATTAGCAATGACGCAGTTTCTGGTTGACTTCCTGGAGGGACTGACTAAAGACTACATGGAGCACAAGTTTTACAGTGTAATTTACACACAAGGATGACAGTCTGGGAAAAATACTGTCTATTATGTTGTAAGGTTCGACACTCTTATCTCATCATTGCAAAGAGATCTGTGAAAAGAGAAACAGATGGGACATGGAGAAATGTCGTGAATGAAATAGGTTCTCTTTACACAAGAACTATCAATCAATCAATCACATTTTATTTATATAATGACGGCTAGTGTGGAGGCTGTGAGAGAAATAAAGCTGCTGATGTTTTGAACATCCATCACCACATTCTTGGAATGTTATCACCAGAGGAAGAGTTGCAGAACATCACTCAGTGGAAACACAGTCATCTCGCAATAGCGCTTCAGTGACATTTTGAAAATATTGCGGAAGTTTTGTGCAAATCTGTAGTGGAAATTCGCCTTATAAAGGATGTGTTCTCTAGTGGCCTCGCTGATAACAATGACCAGGAACCCCTAAGATCCACTGGAAGAACAGTATGTGTCACATCCAGATACTATCACCTGTGTTCCAGTGTCTACAGTGTGCTCTGGAACAGAATGAATAAAAAACAAACAGTGAAAGTGGAGTCATTTCATGGAAAGAATGTCTCCTCTTCGGGTTAACATGAAGGAATTTGTCCTTTAATAGGACATGAGATCAACCTACGCTTTCCTGAATTTGATAAGAACCTTAAGTCAACTTGGCACTCTGCAGATAAAGCAAGCAGCAGCTTTGCCAAACCTTCTCCAAGGAAAGGAGATGCAGTCAAAGCTCCTAAAACTGCTCAGAACAGTGCACTTCACACTGTGCTGTAAATAATACCAAGCTAATCAGGTCATCACAGTAACATGATTCAGCTTTGTCTCAGAGACATTTTCTCTTCCCTTTGGCCTTAAACACTACAAGAGCCATTATAGACCAAATCACCATGGTCTATAAGTCACCTCAGAAAACTGGCTTCTGTTTTGAATTAAGGAGATATGTAAAAAGTTGTTTTATTCTGTTGTCATTTTCAGTTGTAACTGTAACATATTAAGATACAGTGTTTAACAAAGTGGTCCGAACTGTCTGACGTTTCTGCTGTGTTTATTTTATGAACTGTGTTGCTTTTTTAGCTAAACAATGTCCTGCTGTGGACGGGGCCACAGCAAAACATATTTTAGCCACCTAAAACAATCAGTATCAGTTTAAATCTTCACTATATTTGAATATCGTCTCCTCTTTAGCTTCCACAGCAGCTGATGGAGGCAGCAGTAGAGCAGCAGCTCTGCTGTTCAGTCGAGTAAAATCACTGGTTTTCTCAATGGAGTTTTTGGTGTTTTTGATATAACGGCTTTAAATCCCTGTCAGTAAGAGCTTTCTGACAGCAAGGTAAAATGGATAAATATTCTAAATATAGTATGTAGCTAACCTGATAGTGATTTTTTAGGTGGCCTTAAACTGTAATCAATGAAGGCAGAATTTGCTCAGCGTGACATGACGGTTTTCTACCCCAAAGTTATTGTGAATAAGCACTGTGATTCAGCTGATGTTAATGGGAGCAGTGTCATTTGAGCATTTTTTTTTTTTAAAAAATCTTCTGTCACTGCTGTGACAAGCAAAATACATTCATCAACTATATATATATATCTATCTCTCTCTCTCTATATATATATATATATATCCATGTATCAAAATAAATTAATTGAGTCAATTTGAAATGAAAGCAAAGGAAAGGAAAACGGTGAAAAGAGAAGTGAAGGATAGAGGAGAGGAGAAAAAAGGAGTCTGTAAGTGGATGTGTCTGCAGAGATCAGTCCAGTAGTATTACTCTCCATGTTAAGCTCCACTAAGTTCCTTAAAACACCAACAGACCTCAATCTCTCCACTGTGTGTGTGTGTGTGTGTGTTTACTGACCTGTTACCTCATCAGCGTTGGGATCAATGAGACGCTCTGGACCGCAGTCCAAAGCACTGTGAGTTCGCCGCTGGACACAGGACAGATTCATGATCAATGTACAGTCAGTGTTATAATGACATCTTTCATCCCCCTGCTGCTAATGGAGATATACTCCAGTTAATATGCATTTATTGGATTATATATGAGTGCATATATTTATATCTATATCTTTCTACCAAGATAGATAGATAGATAGATAGATAGAGAGAGACAGAGAGAGAGAGAGAGAGAGATAGACAGACAGTCTCAAACACTGACCGGTGGCCTGTTCACTATCCAGTAGGCCCTCTCCTGGCAGTCAAACACCACACGATCTGGCTTCTTCCTCTCCTTACCAGCCCTGATACACACACACACACACACACACACACACACACACACACACACACACACACACACACACACACAAAGAATGGGAAGTTGGTGACATCAAGAGGAACTAACTTATCAAGTTCCAAACCTTACTTATGAAAATGCTCATTGTGTTCACAGACCGGTTCGTTGGACTGATTAAACTGCTCTCTGAGTACGTCTAACTTCTCCAACATATATTAGTAAATACATATATATGTATATATTTTCATATAGAAAATATGTCCTCGAGACTAAGCAATATGTGTCCACAACACAGAGTATCAAAAACTTGTTACTGAAAGTTGGCTTCAAATGTTTATTCAGATTCATAATCTTGTTTATTACATTTTCACTTTGCCAGTTTTATATTTGATTTTTGTATGGTTGCTTATCCTTTTTTAGCGTTGTTAAACAGGTAATAGCAAAAGCTAGTGTTGTGGTATTGGCAGCAATTATATTTGCAATTTAAAAATGCAATGCAATTAAAAAGAAATATCTAACCCTGCTCTTAGGTCCATAAAACCAGCCCCATTCCCTGTCAACAGCAGCTCCACACTTTATACTTGATGACATCACATGTGTGAGACTTATGTCTCTGGTTTCTGGCTTTGAGAGGAAGTAGCTCATGTTCAAAAATATTGATTGAGCTTTCCCAGGTCATGGAAATAACATATTGGAATTCTTCATTTAAGCCTTTAAGTCACCTTTTTTTCTCCACAAAAATAAATTCTTATAACAAATCCTTGAAATTACATCTGTATGATCCATAATCTATGAATATGCAAATATTGTTTATGGAAAAGTTTAAATGTTGGAATTAGTCTCCAACTTCACCATAAAGAGATGTGAAAAGCCCCCCCTAAAAATTATTTTGTTAAAAGAAAAACTAACTCAGGTTCAGTAGTTGCACAGGTTTTACCTACTTGTACTGCTCAGTGGCCTGCATCACAATAAAGTCCCACTTGTGGTTGAACCATTCATGGAGGTGGTTATAATGTGCCTGTTTAAAACACAAATACAGAGATGATATGGAGCAACAAGTTGTAAAATCACTCAGCTGTTCATTGGGAAGAAAACATTTCAGGGAGACAGACTGGAGATACTCTGCTGGCCTTTTCACAGCTGAGAGTCGGAATCAAGGTCCAAGTTTCTGTGACACTCAGTGTGTTTACATGCACAGTTTAGTTGAGCTGCGATCAGAGCTTGATTAGGCCATCTCACTGCACCACTGTCGCTGTCCCTGTATACAAGCACCGGGGGAGAATCCATTTATTGACTGTATGTCCGACTCCTCCTTTCAGCAGGTTTATTCTGTTAATTTACAATAACTTCAGGGTAGAAAACTGCTGCATCATGTGCATATAATCAAACAGCACTGAGCAAACTCTGGCTTCACTGATTAGTTTAAAACCACCTCAAAAAATTTAAGTTTACGCTATATTTAGAATATTTTCAATGCTTTACCTTGCTGTAAGACCGCCCTTACTGACAGGGATTTGAAGCTGTTATATCCAAAACACCAAACCCACTAACATCCGCTAACATCTTTCCTTTAAGCGTAATGGGAAAGATTATAAACGCATTCACACTCGGGTCAAACGACTCTGCAGTCATGAGTTTTTATTGCCTCTGACTCTAAATCAGCATTGATGGAAACACAACACCCTGGTGAACGCGGTAAATTTAGCCCCTGAGAGATGCAATGATGTGCCAACACAAAATACTGTCTGTCTCCACCCAAGCAGCGCTCTAACATCCACCCACATTAGTCTGCATCAAGTTTGAAAGAGAGAGTAGCTGCGTTTACATTCATGCCTTTTCTCAATCTGACTGAAGATTTCGGGTCAGCTGTTTACATGGGATGTCGCTGACACATGTTGACAGAGCAGCTGTGTGATATGCACAAAAATTCTGAATATCTCGACAGCGCTCCCAACGCAATTGACACTTTTCACACACTCTCAGGCCACAAGTGGATTTTTTTTCGCAGTGAAGAGTAAATAACGGATAACTTCAGACAGCAGCACAATGCTCTCTCCCTCTCCCCTCGCACACCTGGACAGGTAAGTGAGTTATTATGGTTACGGGGCTGCTCTAGCTACTCAAGCATTTAGAGTATTCGCTGTTTTCTGACACTCTTAATCAAGCAACAGCGTAATACCGATGTACTCAATTGGAGGCAATGAAGAGCAGAAGAAGATGAGCACATGGAACATGTGCAGACAGAATGCAGCCAGAGATGAATCAGCTTCATCGTTTACATGATACAAATTTTCTTTTGATCAGTTTATGAAGAGTTCTAAACTATCCCTCTGCAACCAGTTGAAATTTGAATCAGTTTGGACTTGTTTAAGCTGATTAAGGTCTTTATATGGATTATGTTTAACCTGTTTGGTCTTTTAAACCTATTCTAATCAGATAAGTAGGCTCCATGTAAACTTGCCTACTGAATAAAGAGACGTAACCATCATAAGGCAAGCACTGGCCTCCATCTATGCTGCTTTCTTCTGTTTACTAACCTGTTCTCAGGCTTGTCTGTGACATCAAACATGACACGCCAAAACACACACACACACACACACACACACACACGCAAATAGGTGTACTCTGCTGCAGAACCATGTACACAGCTCCACGGGCAATGGGAAAGCAGTTTATAGCCTATTTTTAGGGGGGTAACCTGTGAAGTGTGTATTGTGGTACACTGTAGTACTGCTTAAAGCATTTAGCTTTACACAGACTGCAAAAAGTATATTTGTTTCACTAGCACACACATACAAACACAGTCTTTGTAATTGTTCATTACCTGTTCATAGGCTTCCAGCATGCCTTTCTTGCGGATGTTCCTCTTTGCCAGGTAAATGGCTACAGTCAGAAGACAACAAAATCATGAATGACCACAGATGTTGCAAACACTAAAATAGTTGTACACAGTGAATACTTGGAAAATCTTCTTTGACATCTTACTTATAGTCAGAACAGACTGAAATCAGTTTCACATGTGAGTCTAATATAAAGAGAGGATGTTTTTACCCTGGCTGCAGGAATAAGGAGGAACTGCCAGCCTACATCTGTCCAAATTGTGAAAAAAACCCCAAACAAACAAAAAAAACCCACAGCCATCATTTTTACATGTTTTATCGAGTTATCTGAAAGGCTAGTCTGGACTTCTCTTTTATGCCTTGCTTGTAGTCAGTGAGCTGAGGGACAGCAGAGTGCCTCATTCATGCTCCTCATCCATGAATATTAAGTAATTTTCAGAATTTGAATATAGACAAGCAAAAAAACGAAGGTGTTGCTTGACCATGTGTCTTGTTACTCAGAGTTCATCCTAAAAACTCACTGAAGTTCCTGATTCTCCTGTTTTAATCAATGTGACAGACTGTACTCACCGTAGTCAGAGTCCTCTGCAACCCACTTCTGCGTTGGCCAGAAGTATGGGGTCTGAAAAGGGTTCAATCGAGAGACATAATTAATGATTCACAATCTAAAAAATGGGCCTCGTGCAAGAGACAATATACAAACACATTTCCCTTATTTTTGTTTGTATTCATGATTTGTTCTAATTTTTGGTACCTATTGATTTTAGGGATTTATCAAAAAACACTTGTGCCAAGATAAGAGAAAAACATCTCACATTCATAGTCCACGAAGTGTTGCCCAACACAAGGAACATTTAGTTTTACATTTGAGGAATATTTTTATAATTTTAATGACTGGATTAATCACATTCATTTATTGTAGTTTCATTTACTTTGCGTCTCTGTTGAACAGCGATACACTGTAAAGAAGTAAATTTACTCACATTTTTACATACAATTTTTAACTTTTAATACTTCAATACATTTCCCTGAAATCATACTTATTTTGCTTAATTAACAATATATCAGTTTCATTCCTGCAGAAGTTCCCCTTCTTTCAATCTTTTCTTAATGTCTCCAGTCTAACAGGCAAATTATGATCTGTGGGAATCAGCATTGTTCACACCTGGTCAGAGCAAATTTGGATTGTTTCGAGCGTTTGGTGCATCTGGAGTTGACTTCTCTTATTTTTTCTCTTACCAGAGAATTCAAAGAAATAAAGGGGAATTTAAGGGAATGTTGTTGCATGAGGCCCATTGTTTTATTAAATTCATACTTAATGGCTTTTCCTGATTGTGTGCTCATAAGCATGATTTTGAACAAATAAACAGTTTTAAAAGCTGGCTACAGAAAATGTCACATTACTTCTGTTTGTGCTCTCAGGGACTGCTGCTGTAAAACCTGGTTAAATGCATACAGCCTCTTCTCATTCCCAGGTCATCAAAGTTGACACTTTGAGAAAATATTCACATCTATTTTCTTGTACTTTTTACTAAGCTCATGCTCATTTTTGGGTCATATTTTCTTTTGTTGCTCATTGCCTTTTTCCCCATGTTTTTGAAAGAAATCAAGCCAATTTGCTCAGGTTTAAGGGGGTAACTTGCAAATAATTGCCATGAACTGTGTGGAGTTAAAAATTATCTTTAAACCAAAAACTATCCCAAAAAATAAAGAAGAGAAATTAAAATAAGCTCATCTTCTCAATATCAGATTGAAATAAACATTTAGGATTATGTCCTTCTTCAACAAACGGTTTTAAAAAAGGGAGATACATCACACACAACCTGATCTGAACACCACAGCGTGTTTTCTCTTATCAATAGCTCACTATGGTGACATCACACACAGTCAGTGAGTCTATCTTTAGTGAGGGAAAACACTCTCCAAATCCTGTTTCAGATGCAACATTGATCCATCTTTAGGCAGCAGAGGAGAAGTGGGGATTTGGTTTTACCTGGAAGCGGTAGAGGCTGCTGTCGTTGCACATGACCAGCTTCTTGTGGTTCTGCAGGGGGTAGATGTAGCCATAGGCCACCAACATGGTGCCAAAGACCTGAGCCTCTGGAACACACACAGGAAGAGGACATGAAGACATGAGGCAGTAAATGACACATGAATAGGTTTTCTCTTTAAGAGAACTGACAGGCAGAGATGTCCTGTTTTAGTAAACAGTCTTTAGTTTTTATAGCATTGTACCTTCTGTGGTGCTCTTCATCTTGTTGGTGATCCATGCAATGATGTCCTGACCTGTGAGGGGTTAGAGATAAGAAGTCAATCACTGCACAGACTGCACACACTCAACAAATGATACACACTCCAGATAAAAGCCCTTGCAACCAGTATAGCAGAGACACTCAACTTACTTTGTCTATATACTTTTGCAAAATGACACGTTCCTTGAATTTTAGGACATTTCTAGGATTTCAGGATGTTTCTCAGATTTTAGGATAGTTCTAGGATTTTCAGGACAGGGGATCCCCCACTGGTACTCTTTTTGATAAACAAGCTTTATTTTTATGCTGTTTTATGCACTCTGGCATCTTATGTACACTTAAAGTAGTCTAAAAAAGACTCAGAAACATATTACATCCTCCATGTCCAAATCATTATTTTACTCAAATAAGCACTCCAGTTATTCCTCAAACTATCTGTATTTTACATATTTCTGGTATCAAAATTGTTGAAAATCATCATTATTGCTCTATTTTTTTAAAAATTATTTAGTGTCTGTCTGGAGTGTGGCACAAGGAGAATTATAGTCCCTTACTGTGTTAAAATGTAATAAATATAAATACAATTAACACACTGATAAATAAACATGATCAAATATAAGTTGATAACATTTTCATTTAAAAGTAAAATAATAAAAAATCTTACATAATATTATGTTAAATTAATTGAATTATATTAAAGCCAAAATAGATCAAATCTAATTGGGTTCGTCACAACATGATGTTCCAGAACAGAAATTTGACTTGATATTGGAAAGTTCTCCTAAAGACAGCAACTCTGAACATGAAGAAGTCTCTCAAATAACTTACTATGATAATTTGAGCATGAGAATGACAACGAATGATGCAAAAAGCCATGTTGCATTAACTACAAGTTGATAATTGCAGCTGATGATTAATGTGCTGAATAATTCATTAATTTATTCATAACTAATACAACATTTCATGTTGTAGAGAAATTATTAAAAATATTTGGAAGAAATTAGTAAAAAGTACAAATAGATTACCTGAAAATTAGCAAAAAATAAATAAATTAATTAATTAATTAATTAATTTTAAATATGGCTGGAAATATTTACTAGCTCTTTTAGAAATAACTTATAACTAATCTATTAATTTTTTGCCATTTCTGGGGTATTTCTTGTTAAGTTGCTCTTTGCCTTTTCCCAGTGTTTGATGAAAGAAATCAAACTAATTTGCTCCATTCACGCAATTCACGCAATAAAACATTCCTTACACTGCTGCTGGTAAAAAAAAAAAAAAAGGCGGGCATTGCTCTACTGTAGTCCACTTTAGATGATTTGGAAGACTGTGACTGGCTTACAAACATCCAACAAAAAAGGTCAAATGAGTCAGATGACAGCAATCATAGATCTAGACATGCTAGTAAAGTTATGTACATTAGAGCGGACAGGGGATCTGAAGGGGTTAATGGGTCACTAAGGACCTAAAAACTCAGAGTTAAGTTCAATAATGTGTTTCCACCACCTTTCATTTAGGTGCACCTGACGTCACATCTCCAGTTAATAGCAGGGACGATGGAGGACAAAACACCAGGCAGCATCAGCCAGGAGACATGACAGCACACATTAATAACTGCAGCTGATGCATCACAGTGCTGCTGCTGCACCACCCAGTCATTAGAAAAATGTTACTCACAGGAGGAGCTGCTCACACTCACACACCACCTGAGTTCACATGGAGGGGTTAACCCATGTATCCATGGTGACCTTTCCCTCGCTGCTCTCTGATTGGATTAAAAAGCCACTTTGGCTCTTAAAGCACTGTCCAGGTCTCATCCTATTGTGGCCTGCCTTATTTAGCCCAGGTGTTAGCAGCTTAGACAGCAGGGCAGCCTGCCACTGTCTTCACGCAGTCTGTGCTGCAGATGATGCAGTAAACAAGAGTTGGCATTGCTGCAGTGGTGTATAGGAGGGTAAAGATGGGTACACATAGGTAGAAATACCTCTTTTTCCGAAAGTTCAGTGTGTACCCTCTTAACAGCCAAAAAGCTGTTAAAAATAAAGGAGAGTATAGCCGTCTTCCTCCTTGGTTACCTGCCCATCTACTGAGAAGTACACCCACCTCATCAACTACTACTACACTACTGCTGTCAAGCAAATCTATGAGTTATTATACTCAACCAGTAAATGCATCTTTTGTCACATTTGACAAGACCTAAAATTACATCTCAGAGAACATGGACATAAGATTCAGAAATAACAAGCTCTAAAAATATCAAGGTTGTACAATCATTCCAATCCGATGTGACCAGAGTAAGGGCATAAGATTGGGAGATTTATCTTATATATATACATTAGGGATGTAAAAGTAACATGTTCATTTTGAATAATTAATCAAAGAAAAAACAGTGCCTTAAAAAAATGAATGCTGGTTAATTCCTTTCCTTTGTGCCCTGTGGCACAGTGCGTCACTCTTCCTTTGTAACTTGAGGAACACAGAACATAGGAATTACTCTCTTTTGGTGCCTAACCTACTAAATTTTCAGGAATCATTTTCAAAGGAATAATTCACCTGCGAAATCACCATTTGTATATCAATAACTCATTGAGTGTTACTTTAAATTTGTGCAAAAATTTTGATTTGTTTTGTAATATTTTTGTGAAAATGTATTCAACTGGATAAAGGAAACTTAGATTACACTGTGTATTGTAGAGTTTGTAGATGTTTTGATGTAGTTTTGCTGCGTGGACCCCAATGTCTTCAACTGATATATGACTAAGTCCCGATCACTTAATTCACTCGGACAAACTGTTGGCGCGCTGCCTATAAACAATGACGGCTGTCAGTGTCACAGACTTATCCAAAGATGCTGTACAGAACTTTTGGGAACAGAAGCTCATATTTCCCACAGAAGCCATCAAAAGGGTCTTCACTATGCTGTGGAGTTAGCGTTAGCCAGCCTTTGCTTTCTGTAACATTACAGCTAAGTTAAGTTCAGTTAGGTGGGCTTTAACTACAACATTTTGCTGCATTCAACACTGATGTCTGATCATCAAAGAACAAAAATACTGAGACTGAGTTGAACCAATGACATGATGAGATAATGTTACGAAGCTGAAGTTGGTAAAGTTTGCTGCAAGGTTGCCGACATAATGTATGAACTTACATATACTTGTGACTGCAGCAAATTTTGCTAACACTATGTTGCCTTTTAAAAAAGAGAATGATTATTATTTTTGATTATTTTGGGGCATATTATTGACAGGACAGTTAAGAGGCAGACAGAAAAGGTGGGTGAGAAAAGGAGAAATGACAGATAGTAAAGAGCCACAGGCTGGACTCAAATCCAGGCCACTGCAGAGGTCTCAGTCAGATGGAGCGCTCACTTTACTAGATGAGCTAGAGGTCACCCTATGTTGCATTACCTTAGAACAAATGTAGACATCATTGTTTATCTTCTTTACGTTAAGCTGACTGTGTGGTCTGCCACAAAGCCTAATGCAAAGGAGACACTTTGTTTGTGTGAGGTTTAGGGAACGGGATAAAATACACTCCTTGTTTACCCCATGCACATCATTCACTTTTTAAGTTATACCTACATGCATTTAAATAAAATCACAGGAAAATATAAGATTTTTGATGCATTTGGGAGTGGAAGTGTGCGAGCAGGATGTCCAAGTGCTTGTGTAGCCACACGAAATATGATTGGCTCATGGCATTCAAAAACGGGGCTTAGCGATAGGTCAATTCATGAAGAACAGTCAAGAACGTGTTTTTGGATTCTCCTTTCATAGAGGCATGTGAGAAAAAAACTTTCTCTACAGATTTAAGGTGACACATAGTGAGTAATCGATGTGCAAATGATTCTTTTGCAGTTAGGATAATCCTTTCAGCTTTTCTTTTTGGCTCTTGGCTGTGTTAACCACAGTAGTCTGTTAGTCTTCTGTTGAAATGTACAAGCTGGAAAGCCAAAACAATAAGCTAAAGGAGACTAAAAACCTCTGTACAGTAGGCGAAAAAATTCAGTGTGTGTCTATGTGTTCATCATTACATAATCATCAACAGCTTTTACACACCTTTATTTTCTTATAGCACCGTATGAAGCTGATATTATGCAAATTGTAATAACCCTACAATATTCTCTCAAAAAGTGGAACATTAAATTAACTTCAAAGAACTGAACACTTTGAGAAGGTCAGCAATTTTCTCAGGATTTGTAAGTGTTTGTGTGTCATAGTCTCACCTGTGATGACATGAGGGATGGTGGTGACATTGAGCTTCTGCTCTGAGCTCTTGATCCCAGTCTGCATCTCCACCATGATGGCCTCCAGCTGAAATCCAACGGGGAGCAACGATGTCCATGCAGCATTCAGGAAAAAAAGAGACATCAGCCACCACACAGACACTGGTAACGTCATGTGATCGATTTGGCAAACAAATAAATTGTAAATAAGTTGAGTTTCACAGTCTCAACAAGGAAAACAAAATCTGGATTTAAAACAGATTGAATCACTAAAAGACTGATGATTCTTTGATTTTCATATTTGTTCCCAGTCATTTACACCCCATGTTACACTAAGGCCATCGGAACAGGTAAGAATTAGAGCTGACAGGATCATAGTGTTTTACCAACTCGACTTTAGCACCTCAGTGTGATCAAATGCAATGGCGTTATGACAATCTACATTAAAAGTACAAAGCCTATTCATCTGGCATGTATGTGTAGTCATTTAGTAATGTATCTATTGTGTATGGAACCCCAAAATGTTTAACCCTCAGGGACTGTTTGTTGCATTTTAGGCACTTTTCATTCTTCATTGTTTGATAATTTTGTCTATGTTCATGCATATGGCATACATTTTGGCAAGATTAAATATTTTTATTTAATCTGTGAATTTCCAGCTCAGCTCCTACAATAAGTCTAAAATACACCGTGGAAACTAAACTGTTACATTCATACTGTTAAGTGCAAAAGAGTTACTATTCAAACCCATTCAAACTGCAATTTTTGATCCCACAGCCATCAAAGCATAACAACACGCATTGTATTATTTCTGGATGTCATATTTCTCATATTGTTTTTTAGATTATTTTTGTTGTCTTATATTGCATTTTTTCATATATTTTATAAACTTTATTCACCATTTTTTTCTGTGGATTTCACATTTTTTGAGCCACGATGAAGGCCAGAATATGGCCTGCAACAGCCAGTATAGGGCTCCTTGATTTTTCTAACAATTTTTGGAAAAGCCTTTTGCTATATGTTTTCGCTACATAGTACTGGCTTGCTATGCATCTAAGAAATAATTTCAAAGCACTGACTTATCAAAGCACTGAATGGTTTAGGGCCATCATCCATCTCTGATATGCCGCTTTGTTACGGGCCATCCAAAGCTCTTAGATAATCTGGGACAGGTTTCTTCAATGTGTCCCACCAGTCAGAACCAGTCATAAAAAAGTAGCTTTCAGTTCCTGTGTGCCATAGATCTGGTATTAACTTCCAGATAACTTGAGGTCTGCACACGCCGTGTGTAAGGCAGGTTTCCATTACAGATTTGAACAAAACTTAAGTGATATTTTTGAAATGTTGATAAAACACTATTACGAGATGACTGTTTCCATTGAGTGATGTCTGACTTCTCCTCTGGTGATAATATTCCAAGAAACATGGTGATGGATGTTCATAACATTAGCAGCTTTATTTCTATTGCAGCCACCACACTAACCGTCATTATTTCCAATCCAAGGCTACGTAGGCGAGTTATGGAGCCATAATGGAAATACAAGTGAGTGGGATACGTGGGAGTGACCACGTATGAGGGATTTCTGGGAGGTGATAGTGATGATGTCACAGAGGAATTGTGGATTCAAAACTTCCAGATGATCCGCTCAACTTTTGAAGAGTTATGTGATGTAATAACAGCTCTTGCAGCTCCTGCTGCATCATGAGGGAGCCAGTTCCTACTGACGAGCACGTAGCCATATCATGTGACCTAGAAAAGACTAAAAAGGGGTTTCCATTGCAGTTTTGCAATGAATGATCAAAACCTTTCAGTTTTCCACTGCCTGTTCAAAGATCTTGTAAACATACAGTACTATGTTTTTACACTTCTATATTTCTACATCTTTAAGCTGTAATTTTTATGCTACTTTCTTTCCTAAATTTTGTTATTATCTATTGTGTTTGTTTTGAATGTTTCTGCTTTTTAGTGCTAAAGCATTTTGAACATTACCTGCCCCCCGCTGACAGTTAATTTTTGAATATTTGATTTTAAAAATAAGCACAATTTTTTTAATAAGCACAATGTAAGAATAATACTGAAATACTTACAGGATTAAATATACATTTTGACCCAGGTTCCCTCAGTAAGGTAACAGTTGAGATTTAGTCATCTCTATTTTCAAACATAATAACTCAGATTATCACATACTTACAACACAGTTTTTCATTAAGTTTAAAGGTATGTAATATTTTCCACTTTAGGTGACAGTTTGGCAGACACTCGCAGACACTACTGCATTTACTCCCATCAATTGGCTGTCCATGTTGCCAGTGATCATCTCCCATTAATGCACATTACACTCTTACATTTGATTAGAGATGATTTTACAGAAATACTCTGTTCAGTCCGTGTATTTCAGTGAATTATTAAATCATGTCACCACTGTGAGGTGACTATGGGTGATGATTTACATGTAAATCAGTGTGTTAACTCCTCAGTGACATGTGATCAGCTCACTTTCACTTCCCAAAACATCACAACTTAGAAATGCTTCCTCTCAGGGCAAAGTTTCTCCTTCATACTCTCATTACTGTGTAAACAGGTTTTTAGATTAAATGAAAGACATGTCTGTGTTATTTTTGCATAAATTAATGAGAGAATAAAGTCACACACCACAAACACGTAGCACTGAAAAAAGGCAACTGCCTCTGCTCAGGGATCTCATTTGTGAAATGACAGAAAGCCAGGGGCCAGTTGTAGCAGCCCCATACTTGTTTCTAGGATTTGGGGACATTTTTAAGACTTTATGATGTTTCTAAGATTTTAGGTCATTTCTAGGATTTTGGGACATCTATAGGAGTATGGTATTTATTGCATTATGGTATTTATAGGTGCATTTATAGTATATTTATAGGATTATGGATTTTAGGATTTTTCTCAGATTTTAGGACATTTCTAAGACTATATGACGTTTCTAAGATTTTAGGACATTTCTGGGATTTTAGGAAACTCGAATTTTAAGACGTTTCAAGGATTTTAGGTAATTTCTAGGATTTGGGACATCTATAGGAGTATGGTATTTTTTGGGTTATGGTATTTATAGGTACATATATAGGATATTTATATGATTATGGATTTTAGGATGTTTCTAGAATTTTAGGACATTTTTAGAATTTTAGGACATTTCAAGGATTTTAGGATGATACTAGAATTTTAGGACATCTCTAAATTTTAGGACCTTTCTGGAATTTTACTACATTTCTAGGATTTTGGGGCACTTTTAGAATTTTAGGACATTTCTACGATTTTAGAACATTTTTTAGGATTTTAGAACATTTCTTGGATTTTAGGACATTAGAGGCTTAGCCAGGACCTCTGTCAGAGGTGTGGGGGATCCTCCACTGGCACTTTTTTGTAGCACCTTATGATTATTAAAAGTACAGAAATAATTCTCAGTATCAATTTATTTTTATTTTGAATTAGAAAGTGGTTGGAGAGCCACACAACACCCTTTCAGAGGCCATATTTGGCCTGTGGACTGTAAATTGGGTGTCACTGCCTCACAATGTAATATTTTAAATATAATTTCCTTTTTTCCCCATTTATCTGCTTCCTTTCACATTGTAATCAAATAAACTTAAAGTTTTTTTTTCTTTTTCTGTTAGGGTTAGGGTTAGGGTTAGGGTTAGGATTCAGTCCAGTCCTTTTCTCGTTTGCCTCAGTGTGGTAGAGAGTCTGAAGTTAATATTAACAAGTGGTTGGGTACCTGGTGAGGTCAGGCTCTACTGCTTAACTGTACAGTAAATACTGACTGCAGTGACAGCTGGCAGCAGAGCGGCACAGCTAATTGGCTTTAGAGTGGAATTAGAAATGGTCTTTGACAAGCCCCTGCTCTTCTGGTGGCAAACATATGATGTGTAAATCTTATACAAATGAATATATACATAACTGAAAATGTGAACAATAATCTATCTGTGACAGTATTGAGTCAGGGAAGATTTATCCCGAAAACCCCCCTTTTTTTGGCTTTTGATTTGTTCTTCCACAGCTTCTGTGTTTCAATTCTTTGTGGAATAAAATCAAATTTCAGTGTGATCCAGAAATGTTATGTTTTAACAGCAGCAAGCGCTAAATAAAACCAGTAGTGATGATGATTATGATGATAATGATATCCACCCACCTTTTTCAAGCAGTGCATGCGGGGCCAGAAATGTTGTCCCCGGTTTGGACGGGCTGTTCTAATTGTCATATCTGCGGATTGATGGAGTCCTAATCAGATGCAAAAAAACCCCCAAAAAATGACAAATCCTGTGTGAAATATTCCAGTTAGCTGCTGACAGAGAAGTGAGTGGATGTAGCAGACTTTAACACACTCCCGCTGTGTGGGGATTGTAAAGAGGATGGGAAGGATGGATTTATCCACCAATCAGCTAAAGGAGGCCTCTGCCCCGAGCCGTTAGAGAGAAAAGCCCTCTGTGAGAAGAGAGCCATGATAGGTCCCAGTGAAAGTCAAGCATTTAGTTTAGCTGGCTATGTATGGAGGCCAGAGTGTGTCACAATCACCAAAGACTTTATAAGTAGTTTAATTAACCAGGATGTTCTCATGCACTGTTCCTACTAACTCATTTGTTCATAATGCTGTGTTTAGTCGAACCAAGAAGACAGTAGATGGAAAACTAAAAATCATTTTAGTTGACAAATGCAAGAAGGCAAAATTAGGTGAGGCCAGCAGAGAATACCAGCAACGGTAACTTGCATTGCCATTTAAAATTTTAATATTTGAACTTTTTACAATTGTCCGCAATGGAATTTTCAACAGGATGTAAGTCGCTCCTTCACTAAGGTGAAAATGCATAGACAATTACTGGATTAGAAAAATTAGATTAAATAATTTTATATAATATATATTACCCCATTCTTTGTAAACAATACAATGCATCACCATTGCTGAAAGTCACCACGAATGTTACGATTTACGACTCTGCCATTCGTGGGACTGTTTGATTGTTTCTAACGTGCCGCTCAGATGGTGTTGTCCATTTTCTGTCTGCCTGAGCCCATGTAAACACAGCATAACCCACATAATCGGGAAGGCTGCGATCATGTGACCCAAGGAAGTATAAATACTGAAAGTCTAAGAAACAAGCCCCCAGAACACTGCCGGATTTTGAAGCCAATTTAACATAGTAGCCAAAAGTGGAATTACAACAGCCAGGTCAATTATATAATGATAGTGTCCACGGCTTTCCGTCAGATCCACCCCTCGCTCCTCCACAGCTCCACACTCTCACCCGAATATGGTCACCTCTGACAAAAAAACAAGATGCCAGAACTGGAGACACAAACCAATGGCTAATGTCTTTGTCCATTGATTATAGTCTATGTGCAGAATCTGTTTTACTTAATAATAATCATAACTGCAGGTCATTCTGTCTTTCTAACTCACAAGTACCCTATGACATGGTAAGACATAACAGGTTAATTATGGCTGTCCAAGTCATGACTCAGAGTTAGCCTACAAATCAGAATTTTATATGGAAATGGACAACTGCCTAGGGGCCCTCAAACACCAGGGGGCCTTTTATGTCTCAAGTGGTTTGAGAAAATTCTTCATAGATTTTTATCCAATACCAAAACCACATAAACCTTAGGCCAGGTGGTTGCTTCTTGACCCTGACCCCAACAGGTAAATCGAGTCATGGTGTCATGGGCGCCTAGCCTACTGTATATCACAATTCTGAAATTACAAACTTTTCATCTTTTGCCTTCAACAGTGGGCTACAGTTTGGCGAAGAAGATGTTTTGAAATATCTTTCCAGCTAAGTCAGAAAAAAAGACAAAAGCTGTTGCTACAGAAATCTGTGCGACCCGCCCAAACATTGAAGTACAGGCGCGCTCAAGTACTTTGTCGTGAGCGTGCCTCACCCGCCACTGTAGCTCTCACTTTTGCTGCGTTCAGGTACTTACAAAAAAATGTAATTGTTTGACGCAAATAAGATATACAGTAACAGACAAAAGAGGCTCATTTGAACTTCATTAAATAGCTTATGATATGCTGAGCACACACCACAGTTCGTTTTTAATGATTTATGCAGAAATCACAGATCAAAAAAACAAAAACGGTAGACTTGTATTTTGTGAATTCCTTTGGTTATATTTTGGGTGAAGATACTTCACTATTTTACATGTTATTTATGTGTAATCGGGTCAGAATTCAGTTTAGGCAGCTGGTTTAAAAATATCGCCCAGTTCCCACACAACATTTTTTACATGGATTTAGTTTAGCTATAGTTCAGTATTGACAGGTTAGATTTCGATCGTTAAAGTTTTTTGTTTGTTTTACCTTTTATTAACAGTTTTTAAAACAGTAGCCTACATTCAGTAGTCAGTACATTCAATTTGGGTATACAGTGGCAAGTAATGACACCGTTTTTTAAATGAAAATAATGAGACAAATAAGTACACATCAATACTTTGTTAATGGACGTAGTGACGACATTATACAAAACCAGACAGACAAAAATAAAATAAAAAATAAAATAAAAAAAATCAAGTGAAATAAAAATAAAATAGACGAGGGTATGACCATACACAGGGGTTTACCTGATTAGTTATATAGTTGTACAATGTGCATAAATTAATAGTTTGGGTTATTTTTTATTTTGATATTTTTTAACATATGAAAGTGGTATGCAAGGGCAATTTCTTTCAACTGTATTTTATGAATGTGAACTTTAGCTAAAATAATGACCAAAACAATTATTATTGTTCATTCTTGGTGAAATTTTGACTTTTGAATATTATCGACAAATCAGATTCTTTGAGTGTCGATGGTTAAACTGTGAATGTTGCGCTGAGAGCTTCATCTCAGTGGATTCCTACGGGCCCTGAAGGCAGCAGCGGGCTGGGGTGAGCTCAGCCCTCCTCGCTGTATCGATGAAGTTGTTTCAAAGATGGCGGATTTCCTGCCGTCCCGCTCCGTTTTATCTGTATGTTTTCCTAACTGTCTCCTCACAAGCGGCGAGGCAGAACAGTTACGGAAGTCTAAAGAGATAGATAAGTGTATTAATCGCGATAAAACGTATGTAAAAAGGTTAGTAAAGATCTTATTACTTGGGGCAGGCGAGAGCGGCAAGTCCACTTTCCTCAAGCAGATGCGCATTATCCATGGGCAGGACTTCGATCAGAAGGCCAAAGAAGACTTCAGAGCCACGATTTTTAGTAATGTTATAAAAGGTAAGTCTGCGCTGAGCATACTTTGTGTGTCATATGTGGGTGCTGGCTGGTTTTTGACCTCTGTATTGGTCACCTAGTTTGGGCTGTGGAGAGTATTGAGTGGGAAGTTGGTAGCCATGCTAGCTGCAGCTGAGCCGACTGGAGGGGCACTTTGTGTTCGACAAAGCCAGTGTGGTTAGCAGCTTCAGCGACCGAGAAACGCCCATGTTTATGTTGGTGTCCACAGTGGGGCTACAGGGCACGGTTGAGCGTGTTACGAGGTCGTTGTTTGTGTTTATTCAGAGCTTCCCACGTATTATATTTTTATGAAATGTTGAGTTGTACACCACGTACACAATGGTTTGATATTGAGTTTTCTCAGAGCCTGTTATCACAGAAACATCCCTCGGTTGTGTATGGAGAGAAAATGACACCAAAATGCTTTGAAACTGAGCCTGTTTACTATAAACATGCCTGTCGTGTAATGGGCAGCCTTCCTAACTCAACTCCTACATGACAGAAGCTTTTCTTAAAGTTGACACATTGGCCATTTAAACGGCGCCCTCAGTCACCCTGCTGCACACTTACAGCATCATTTGACAACTCATCAGGGTCAGAAATGAACTTTTTTGTCCACCTGCCACTGTGCTGGTTGATTAAAAGTCCACCAGCCACTCAACAGATAGCTATTGTTTATTAGGCGAGTGAATGAAGCAACTCTGGGAGCCACTTACATATTTTACCAGCATTAGGATGGTGGATTTTGCTCATTTCCTGCAAGTATTTTTTTTTTATTTTTATTTTTTACAAGACATGCAAGCATGTTTGCAGTTTGTTAGCAGTGCAGTGCTAAAATATACAATGTTAATGCTTTTTGAATAAACTTTGGTGTCTCTAAACCGTTTGCATCCACCTAGGTTATAAGAATTATATGATAAATAGGAAATTCTGTGACCAGAGAAAACTCCTAAAACCTAAAGAAGGGGTTAGCATTTCAGCACCTCAGGTTCCCTCGTCACACAATTCCCAGGGGCGACCACTCCAAAAACACCTTGGAGGTGCATCTGGACAACAGCTGGGAGCACCTGTGGAGTGGGGCTGCATGTGCATACCGCATGAATATTTTAACCTGTATGCACACCCAAAAACTGCCAAAAAAACATGTTGCGCTGAACAAAGAGAGGAGCCCCCAACGGGCGCGCTGCACCATAGGAAAACAATGCTTTTTTCTGGCAATGCTTTTCAAGTAATGTGTCTTGGTGTGATCGCCCCTGTAGAAGAACATTACCTGCATGCACAAAGCGTGGCTGTGATGTCATCATTCTCACAAGATACAAACATTGCCAGTTTACACAGCGACAGACGGGGTGGCATTTTCAAAAGATGACACTCTGGAACCCGGTTTCAAAAGTTTGTTTTCAAGCCCCAAACCATTGATGTGAGAACATAAGACCAAACTACAACAAAGTTTTTAACGTTTCATACAAGAACTATTGCTGTGTAAATGATACCTCATAGTCAGTTGGTTTTTTGAATGGCGTTTTGGTAAGAAGCTTTAAATAAAGTCTGTGGTTAACACAAGTTTTAGAGTTTTGTTCTACGACCTAAAATACCCCACTGTGAACTTTGAAGCTTTTGTGTGTCTTAAAAATTGCAGTTGCTAACAAATGGCTAAATGAGACTCGCATCATCACGCCATGCCTCGCCGTATGCGGCCTCACAGCTTCGTTGTGGTGGTGACGTAAGGTTTTGGAATGGAAGTGCAGTTTCTTTTTAGCCTAACATTAGGGTTTCACCTCTGGCAATTGCATTTAGGCTTTAAAACTCCCAAAAATGGTGTTCATTTGTGAAAATTATCTTGCAGAACTAAACCTGTAAGTACCATAAACGTTTGTTTGCCACAGAGCTTATTTGCTGCAATGATCCAAAATTCAATGGAGACATCCCATAGGCTTTTTGATGAGGGAACCAGGGCGACGCTAACTTCCAGGTTGGCAGGCAGAGAGACTTCACTCCCTCCACTCTATTGTGTCACAGTATAGATGGACAGGCCGTTGATCAGTAGTTTGGGCTGTTCTCTAAAAGCAGCAGAATTACTTCAGTAAACCTGTAGCTTTGCCACAACCTTCCAGTCGACATTAACACTTAGCAGTCTGCTGTGTCGTTTGCTGATACATTTCGTTTGTTAACCCGAGTTATTGTGGAGAACTGTAATAATCTGGCGACCTGTCCATGGTGCACTATGCCTTTGCCCAGTTCCAACTGTAGTGTGACACTCAATAGTATACATGATTATAGATAATTGATGATTAGATGGATTGTGGAGGGAAAACACATATAGACATTTAGCCGCTGCCATTAAGTGAGTTGGAGTAACCAAAGAATATTGTAGTAAATCTACTTGATAGATGAAAATCACCTCAGATGAAAATCAGTGGTGGTGTTTGGCATCTGAATCTGCTCTGCTGGGGGAAATCTGGAGCTTTTCAATCTGATTTTACATCTTATGCAACACTGTTTTGACTTTTAGCAAATTTGTTATCAAATCATCATGGTGATTTTTTAGCTTTTATACAGTTTAAAACTATTTTGAATAGTCTCTAAAACTTCTTTCTGCATTCATAATAGACCCTGAGTCTTGCCTTTTACCTGTCACGGTTAGGCAAGGGCGATAGAAGACAGATAGGAGCTAATTTTATCATGACTATAAACACATGTTTTTAGTAAAACTGTTTTTGTTTGCTGTAACCTGACTTCTAGCTTTCTAATGCAGCTTTAGTAATGTAACCTTGTCTGAAGTAGTGCTGTCAAAAATGTGGGATTATCGATAGGATCATGAATATTTGAAATGGTGTCAGTACTCTTTTTCAGCAACATCGATACACCGCTACCAGCTGAACTTTCTTGCTCTCTCTTATCCTTAATGTTCATACCGCTGTTCTCTGCTACTGACCAAAGGGAAAGAAGTTCTCATGTTATAGCATTATTATATTTATCTTTCAGCCCTCAAGGTCAATTTGGAATATTTCCCTGTGATATCGGGAGTGGTATTGAAAACCACAAAATTTTTCATGTAATTGTGTAGAAGTGCAAAGTATTTTCCCTCATAATTTATATTAATCTAATTAATTTTGTTTTCGTACATGTATTTTTAAGGTGTTAACAGCCTATTTTGAGAAGCATGGTAGTCATGCATCAAGTGTAGATCTGGGTCGTTTCAGTGCAGTGCATTTGAACACAAGAGTTTGGAGTTACAGCTAGCTGGATGCAGAAAAATGAGATGCTGTCTCTGGACCACCAGTGAGCACAGAAGGACACCATTTGACCCAGCCAGACTGACCGACTGTGGTCAAGTGAGTTGTGACTCGCACCTCCATGGTCAAACCAGCTGACATTCAAGTTAAAGACAGACCCGGCAGAGCTGAGCCAAGTCTCAGAGAGCAGAGCAGGAGCACAGATCAGCTGGCTGATTGCATTTACTGCCCTGACGTGACTTAGTGGTCCCAGTATGTGTGGAGCAGCTGAACCCCGCCCTCGGTGGAACACTGAGACAGAGAGCAGAGGACAGAAGCAGTGTTGGTTCATAGGGCTTAGGTCATGATAGGAAAATCCACAATATTCTGTATTTTACAGATGGTTCCTTTTTTGTTGTCAAACTACGATTCTGTCCATGTTTTAGCGTCATGGAAATAATTGAGCCCTAGTGCATGCGTGTGTGTGTGTGTGTGTGTGTGTGTGTGTGTGTGTGTGTGTGTGTGTGTGTGTGTGTGTGTGTGTGTGTGTGAGAGTGTGTGTGTGTGTGAGAGAGAGAGAGAGAAACCCTAGAACTAGGGTTCCTGTAAACAGCACCAAAACACAGTGGAGACCATTAACATAGATTTTTATCACATGAATATTTCTGTACAGGGGTGGCACGGTGGTGTGGTGGTTAGCACTGTCGCATTACAGTAAGAGGGTCCCACGTGTGAACCCGGGTTGGGGCGAGGTTAGGACTTTGGGTGAGGAGGCCCTTCTGTGTAGAGTTTGATGTTCTCTATGTGTCTGTGTGGGTTTTGTCTGGTATCCCCAGCTTCCTCCCACATTCAAAAGACATGTAGGTTAATGGGCGCCTCTAAATTGGCAGTAGGTGTGAATGTGGTATCTTTGATAGTCTGGCATATAGATGTAGAAATGTAAATAGTGTGTCCCCAGCTTGACATTTCTCTGAGAGATGCAGATTTCACCACAAAATTGACTGTAACTGGCATAATTCCGCACCGATTTTCATGAAAATTGTTTTGTTATAAACATCAGAAAGTGAACATGATGACGGTTACCTGTTTAAATTAACTTAATCTATTGGAGGCGATCTAATCAGCTCTATGACTAAACCGTAGTCTTCTAAATAAGCCATCCTTGATTCACATTCCAGAAGGAAAATTTACCTGCATTTGGCGCTTGGCAGGTGTTAATTTTGGACCCTGGTTGTTTTATTTTTAAAACTCATATCTTCA
The DNA here is from genome assembly GCF_026936395.1 of Plectropomus leopardus. NCBI lineage: Eukaryota > Metazoa > Chordata > Actinopteri > Perciformes > Serranidae > Plectropomus > Plectropomus leopardus. Next base: position 1,890,606 of record NC_142193.1, read on the forward strand.
ATGTTTGGAACACTACAAACAGACATTACATTCATCTTTTTAGTGTTGGATTGAATAAGTAATGAATCACTGTCATGCACAAACCATGCATCAATAGAGCCTGATTTCATGCATGATCCATGATGACCAAGACATAAAAATAGAAGTGCTTGGTAAAAATAGCATATTACCAATGTTTGAGACACCCATCCATCCCCACCCCAATCCCAAATAAATTCACAAATCATGTATTTAGGGGAGCTCATGTCTTTGCTCTGCTGTAGTCCACATCCTGCCTGCTCTTACATACAACAAAGGATCCAGCTCCACAGGTCCAAACACAACTAGTCAGAGTTACTGTATGGGTTTATTTCATAAGCTGAGTTGACGTTGTTCTACCGAGCAGTTTTAAGCAATGTAATCAACCCTGCACTAACAGTCAGAGACACACACCGACTTAAATCCTGGACAAATGCAGATAAGAAACAATTAAAAAGATGCCATGTTGATCATAAGGGCACAACACAGGTCGAATAAAGCTAAATGTAAACACTGTCACAAAACAGCCGAGTGTTTCACAGCTCTACAGAAGAGTTTAGTGTTAGTGTGTGTGGCGAGGGAGCAGAGAGAGACTGTGTGCCTGGGACTGGCAGGATAGGCAGGTTAAGTAGACATCAGGTGAGCGGGAAACCATGAATGTAACAGTGGATGTTCAGTGTGAGCCATGGTTTGTCAGAACCGTAACAGAAGTTAAATTATGTAAGTTACGGCTTTGAAAAGACTTAGGGTTAGTATGGCCGTGAAAAACCTGGAAAAGTCATGGAATTTACAAATAGTAATATCCAGGTTTTGGAAAAATAGATGTACCCGTATAGCACACGCGTTCAGGGACCATCAGAAATGTAAAAATTAAACAAAAATTTCTGTTTTCACAGTGTCTGGCTGTGTTAAATTTGGGTAGTTTTTGATTTTTTGACATTTTAAAGAAGAACAAAAATCCATAATATTTTCTTCAAAGTCACCTTCAAGAAAAAAAAATTTAATTTTTTTTCAATAAATCACCAATAAAAAAGTATATATTTTTTAAAAAAGAAAATTGCCAAGAAAAAGAAATTAAAAAAATTAAAAAGAAATTAAAAAAAAATTACCTAAAATTTAAAAAAGGCCATTTTTTCAAAGAAAACATGCCTTCCAAACTGGCTGGCACGTCTTCGTATAATGAACAAAAAATACAGCCATTTTAAGTTGGATGCCCCTTCCCTATCTCAAAATATAAAGTATAAGTCCCTAAGTTATATTTAAATATTCAGTTCTAATCCTAATCCTGAATTCATTATTTTTTTATATATATTTAAGAAAATTATTACATATTAATGAAAAGAACTGATAAGGAGTATTGATGGTTGTTTCAGAATGTATGGTCTCTAAAAATTGCCCCAAGGTCATGAAAATGTATTGTCCAAATTGTGTATGAACCTTGTGACTGACCTGCTGCGTGTATATGTAGATTTACAGTATCCAGGTTACTACAGTTTGTATGTGAACTTGTTATTGGGTATCCTGAAAAACCTGATATGTCTAAGTAACCTGGTTTCTTCTTGTGTTGGTGAAGTGTGGATGCTGATGCAGAGGCTCTGGTAGAACAATGCAGGGTCGCATGGCAAAATAACCTTAAAGTTTGTTCAGCTTTTGCCACGATGCAATGTGACATCACTTTGCAGTACACTGTGTTGAGTAATCAGACACATGCATATTCACATAACTAATAGAGCATTCTGTAAAGAGCAGGTGACAGGCTGCCCACTGCCACCCACTAAGGCTGTGCAATATGACGAAATATACCGCCTGACAAATTAAAAAAATATTTAAATAATTTAATTAATTAATTTAATTAATATTTAATTAATTTATATTTAAAAATTATTTTTTTTATAATTATATAATATCTATAGCATCTACACAACACACGGAACCATAACAAACAAACATGGAGGAGCTGGACAGCAATACTGAAAGTGGGGAATCCGCACAAGACACTAACTACAGCGTTTAATGTCTTCCTCTCTCTCCTAGAGCTCTTTGCCTCTCACAGACACACACACAAAAAGCAGGGCTTTTGCAGAGCTCCAGACCATGACAATTTAGTCACATTTTGCGACCCTAGAGCACGACTATAATGTGAAAATACTATGAATCTCTGAACTGGAGAGCTATTAGTTTGTTTCCAGCTCGCACTGGATGAATCCTCATACTGTGGTTACAGTTTAACTGTCTGCTAACGTTAACATCCAGCTTTTGACTGGAAGCTTCAAGAGCACAACAAAAACATCAACACTTTGACCCAAGACGAGCCAGGTCCTTTAAAATCAAAGCACTAATTTTAATGTAAACAATACTTCATTTTACTTTACTATAAGTTCTTCATGAGTTCTTCATTTAACTTGTTCTTTATTTAACATCATAACAGTATTTTATTAAACGTTATTATAACTTTTTTTTTTTTTCATAAGTATCTTTATTTATCATAAGTATTTTATGGCAGTAGTTGCTTCATTTGTAACTGTGGTGCACTTGACAATTATTTATGTTAGTAGTTTACAGTGGTTTAGAGGAGATTTCAAAATATTGGGATGTATATTGTGTATCAGGATATGGTCCAAAAATATCGTGGTATTATTTTAAAGCCATATCGCCCATCCCTACCACCCACTGATTTGGGTTTTTCCCCAGCCGTACTAAACAGTACCACTGTCATAGATTTATTGTCCCAATCAGAGCCAGTCAAAGGCGATTGGTTTTGCACAGTGTGAGGTGATTAATAATAAACCTGTGCCTTACAGAAAGAGGAGCTTCTATTTGCACTTCCATGATGTCACAGGGCTCGTTGGGGCAGTTTGACGTAAACTCCCTTTGAATGAGTGCAAACAGGGAAGTGGACGGCTGGAAAGGCTTGCTCAGCTTCAGTCAGGGGGAAGTGACTGACGCTCGATGTGGTTAAACTGAAAAGGAAACTGTCAGTGTCATTTCAGGATAGAAGTTAAATCAGTCGGGGTTCAGGGGAGTTTTGGTAACAGGCGGGGGAAGCAGCAGCGGTCTCTGTGTGACGCACTATCGACACACTTGTTGCTCATGTTGTTTTGTGTTGTACCGTGCTGTCATGAAATGAAACCCCTTCAGTTTTAATGCTGTGTTGAGATCATCCACTATGACGAGAGAGGAAAAGAAACCTGGTATCATTAATGCATTCAATATAGGTCTCTGTTCTACATGCTGCTCTACATGTAAGCCTGCAAAATGTGTGATGATAAGCTTGTTTGGAGTCTTTTGCAGTATTTACTCTATTTGTCTTGTAGTTGTACATTTGTGCCAATTGGCTATGGTACTGAAAAAATGCATCTGTGTGTGAACATCTCATTTCTTCCACTCTCTTTCAGATATTTGACATATACTTTCATTAATGCTTTCAATTATGATAAAAAAAACTAGTTCAACTCAAACCAAAAACTTATGTTTTTATCCCTTTCAGGGTCATTGGGTCAGTAATAATTGTGTAATGCCCAGTACCTCCAGGATTTTGCAGGCTGTTTTTATGATTGTCGTGGTCTGAAATGCCTGATTTCGCAGCAGCTTTTCTAAAAAGTTGTGTTGCAGGTTTCAATAATTTTTGGCAAATTTTATTGTAAGAGTTTTTGTTTGTTTGTTTTAAGTGTGCCCCTGACAGTTTGACAGCAGTTGTGACACTACTAGTTTGCAAAGTTAAGAAGCTCCAACAGTTACTCGGTGCAATAATCCGTTTCCAGTGGTCTGTGAAGTGGTCTGTTAAATTTTATAGTGTATCTTACATGATCCAGTTAAACCATGACCTATTCTGAGATGATTATTGTAAAATAAAAATCTTACAGCGTTGCAACCCTGCGATTGAAGATAACGATGAGAGATAATCCCCAAGTTCTAATGCCATGCCATTTTTCAGATGATTTTTAAAAAGCACTTAATTTATTGTTTTGGCTGTTGAGGCAAAATGCATCTAATAATTGTGGGGCTTTCTTGGATACCTTTTTTGGCCCATGGAGCTTTTGTTGTACTCCATAGTGTACATGTGTGGGTCCGTGCTGAATATGATTTTTAAAATTATTTATTTACTTTTTTTACAATTCAACATGGGTAAGATAACACACTCCTGTTGATTGACTAAATGATTCATTTCCTATTTGTTTCAGCTCTGTTTGCCTGAAGGGTAGACGAGGCAGTGGTCATTACACCCTGACTTGACTTTATGTTTTGTTGTTTTATTGCAAAATCTGAATTATTAATGGTACTGGGTCTTTTTGACTTTTTGTCAAAAAGACCCCAGTGTCCATATTTCTTGGATCCAGGAGTATAACTTACACACATAACTTGACTGATGCTATTAGTGTAACTATAATACCGGTGCCTGTAATTTGGTACCAGTACCTTTTTATGGTACTTAATTTCTCTGAAATAACTTTAGTAATAATAAATTAAATTAAATTATTTTAATTTTAAGTACAGTAATTAATAATTTTTGGAAGGAAGCTTCAAGGGTGATGTCGTCGACAAAAAGGAAAGTCTGCTCATTTCCTCTTTTCTAATCACACTCTTCATCACACTCTTCTCTAATCACAATGTCTATCTGTCTGCTGGTGTGTGTGTGTGTGTGTGTGTGTGTGTGTGTGTGTGTGTGTGTGTTTATGTGTGCCTGCTTGTCTAGCAGTGATTCTGAGCTATTACTAAAATACTGCAGAAATGACAATAGACCAGATGCCGAAACCATCACAGCAGATCATTGTTTTGGCTTGCTGGGAAGTCAATGAAGTGGTCGTGGATCTCCACGGCCAGCTTCAGGCACTTATGCCTCCTGTCTGAAGTTGAGATCTCCGTGCTGGCCTCGGAGCTCCGGAGCAGGACTCCAGTGCTTTAAGGCACCTCCTGCTCTTGTCTAAATATTGTGATCTCACCCAGATGTGCTCTCAGGTCCTGTAATTTGGCAATGATAGATTCAAAGTAAATGTGTTCTTGTACAGATGTAATTCAGTAGGTACATTTTACATTGAAGTTCGATACTCACCCTCCCAGTGTCACAGCAGCTTTAAACCTAACAGATCCAGGTGGAATAATCTGACCTGCTGGGGTTTAGGAGCTTTCACTGTTTCTCAACTCTGCTTTACACCCCGCCCCCCTCCCCAAGGATCTCACGATGTAGTATTATTATGAGGTGCTGTCAATGATCAAGTATCTCTGGTTGGACTCTGCAGCGACAGACCCATGCCCATAGAGGTTAAAGAGTATGACATTAAATGACAATAAGGGGGTTTCCATTACACAATTTTGCACTTAAGCTATTTTTTTTTAAATGTTGATGGAACAATTGCAAGATGACTGTTTTTCCATTGAGTGCTATTCTGTGACTTCTCCTCTGGTGATAACTGGTGCCAAGAAACATGGTGATGAATGCTGAAAACATTAGCAGCTTTATTTCTATTGCAGCCATCGTACTAGCCGTCATTATTTCCAATCCAAGGCCACGTAGGCGTGTTATGGAGCCATAATGGGACGAGCCCCTTATACGTGGGAGTGGCCACATATGAGGGATTTCCAGGAGCTGATAGTCCACAATTTCATAGAGGAATTGTGAATTCAAAACTTCCAGATGATCCGCTCAACTTTTGAAGAGTTGTGTGATGTAATAACAGCTCTTGTAGCTCCTGCTGCATCATGGGGGAGCCAGTTCCTACTGACAAGCATGTAGCCATAGCGTCATGTGACCTTGAAAAGCAAAAAAAATGTTTCCATTGCTTTTCGAAATATATCTTTTTGGAATTGCTTGAAATACCACCTCGTGGGAGTGGAAAAATGAAAAATGGAAAGTTTTTGAAATTGCAGTGTTTCCATTAGGTAATTTCAATTTGTGCAAATTGAGGGTTAATAGAAACCCACCTAGTGTTATTTATGTCCGCTTGATATGTAAATAAGCCGCTGTTTTTGTTTCAGCCTAAAAAGTGATTATATATGTAGTAATCAAGTTTAATGTAAAATGTGAAATCAAGAGTCAGTTTTTTCATTATCCCAAGTTAGGCTAAATTTTGGCAATGGAAAAATGGCATGGCCATTTGACAGGGGTTCCTTGACCTCTGACCTCAAAATATCTGAATGAAAATGGGTTCTTTTGGTTCCCATGACTCTCCCTTTTACAGAAATGCATATGTTATGCTAGTCCAATGCATTTTTTGCTGTCATTTGATTCCTAATCAAGACAATCTGGTAAGAATTGCTTTACCTTGTCAATACGGACTTCAAAACCGTTTTGTAATGCAAAATAATGGAACTGAAAATGTGATTTAAAATTGTAATAAATTGTGATTAACTTTTGAAAATTTGCAGTTAACTGCAATTTAAAGCATGAATTGTTTGGCAAATCTGGTTTGTAATAATAAATTACAAACCAGATTTACAAACCAGAACTGTGGCAGTGGCAGTCCCTTGTTCCCCTCTGTTTAAACCCTGAAATAATACTCTTGTGACAGGATGTAGTTGGCAATGTTGGATGTCAGTATAAATTGTCAGTAATGCATTGGTTAAGTCTGACATCCTGTTGTCTGTCTCCAACTGAGAAATACAAAGAGTTGGACTGCACTCATGTTTTTTTTCAGAGTGCCTGCCTTTGTGCATGAAAGCTGCATCTCTCAACACAAGAACCAAAGAAATGGAGACAGACACTCATCCCTAAGCTTTTAACACACACACACACACACACACACACACACACACACTGCACAGAGCTGGATTAACCCACGTGTTGCAGACAGCTAAGGAACATAAAGCATTGTCAGAGCAGGCTTGTTTGAAGGGGTGAAGCAGAGTTCACAGAGCGTTAATGTAAACTCAGTGCCTCAGCTCACTGCTCATCTCTGCTGCTGCACAGCCTGACACAAACGTGTGCTCAACCAAGTAAGCTTTTTCTTGATGTTTCACTATATGAAATCTCTGGCTGCAATGTTTTGATGCAGAAATGTTATGTTTGAACAGCTTTGTCTTCAGGTTCAGGTTGTGGTTGAATACTAGCGGGGCATGCTTTGGTTATTTATCAGACAAACGTCTCCTGCAGATTAATCTCTGGTTTCTTCAGGGCCCTGAAACACCAAGCCGAGAGTTCGTCGTTGATCAATGCCAGGCAGTTGGTGGGCATGTGTCTCCCTAGTTTTTGAGATTTATGCCCCACTGTTGGCACTAGATGGCTCTTATCGGTTGTTTTTTGGCCAATTTAGCATGTTGATTTGGTGTTAGAGATGGCGGAGCCTGTCAGCGGGAAAAATCACTCTGATTGGCCGTTCAGCTTAGTGAACAAGAAGAGAAATGGAAGTGAGTAAAGTAAATAAACGACTAAAGTCAAGAGGACATGAGATTGAGCTCTTTAGCAGAAACAGTTTGTTACTGTGTCATTGTTGGCAGCACATGCTAAATATAATTTCTTTCACTGTCTGCTCGTGTTGTTAATGTGCTGGTTTACTAGCGTCTTGAATCTGTCCTGTAGTTTGTCTGGTTTCTCTTTTTGAAAGATGAATACAGACAACTCCAGTCTTCTGCTGTGGAGAGTAAGTACCTTCTGCTCCTATGTGACAGTAAACACTGTCACATAGGAGCAGAAGGTACTTGTTTGTTGGCTATCTGTTGTAGTCTTTGTGGGGTGTTCAAGTGCAGCTTTGTGGCCAAAACACAGGTGACATGAGGCAATGCAACAGTTTGCCTTTGTTGCCGGTACTTCTTTAAAGACTGTTTGGTGTGTCTGGGACCTTCAGGTTAACTCAGTTAGCTTTAGCCTGGTTCATAGCTGGTAACAAGCTTTCACAGAACAGCAACTCTACAGGGAAGAACGATGGGTAGACGAAATGATGTTGCATTCAACAAATGCTTTGTGTCTTATTTGCAGCAAACGCAAACACAGCCCTTTTAACTGTCTTCATAGTGATATTTTTGAAATGTTGATAAAACACAATTGTGAGATGATATTGTTTCCATTGAGTGGACCAATCAGATTGCAATTGAATGCTTAATTTATAGCTCATAGAAACTTAATAATACACAGTCTCTGGCTTTTGTTCAATAACTAGCCGTTGGCTTGTATACCACATCGAGTGGATGCCACTGTCACACTTAACATCCTGCTGAGCCCGTTCAAACTCTAAAACTTTATATGAAAAAACAAAATTGGTAAATATTCATATTGAACAGCCAAATCAGACTCGACTGGCTAAATTCTGAGTCGGGTACAGCCCTGCAATCAACATTTCCTTTCAGTTGGCCACACGACTTATTTGGTTGGCCAAGTAGTGTGGATCGGCTAGTCAGTGAGGTTAGGTAAAGTTCGGAAACAGAAGAGGGCAGTGAATACAGCAGTCTCTGCCATTCGCTTAAAAGTACTAACTGTCTATAGTTTGACATCTCCAATGCCATAGTGTTTGCATGTGTTGTGTAATCCTTTTGTTCTAATACACACACACACACACACACACACACATATATATATATATATATACATATAAATATATATGGATTTTAAAGGAAATGTAGACTGTAATGGAATCTGTAGAGAAATGAGTAATGTTGACTCGAATACAAGTCTGACGTGTTTCCCTCTTACTTCAGGTATTCGCGTGTTGGTGGATGCTCGAGAGAAGCTACACATCCCATGGGGCAGCCCGTCCAACCAGCGGCATGGAGACACCATGATGGCATTTGACACCCGGTCGGTGATGGCCCACGGTCACGGCATGGTGGAGCCCAAAGTTTTTCAGCACTACCTGCCGTCCATCCGGGCCCTCTGGGCCGACCAGGGCATCCAGAACGCCTATGACCGCCGCCGAGAGTTCCAGCTGGTAAGCTTGGTTGATCTATTTCTCTGAACTGAATGTCATCATCGCATTTCCACTGCAAGCTGTGATGTTATATACAGAACAAAGTCACATTGAACTTGGTTCTGATGTGCTTTGATTTAGCCATATCTCCTCAGTGTTTGCCCTGTGTCGCATAGTTAGACGTCCATGATGCTTACTTTGAAAGCTGTGTGAATGTGACTGTGGGTCCAGTGAGTAGGTTTAGGGGCTTTGAGTGTACAGACGAGCATTGACGGCAGCAGATAAAGACCCGTCCTCACAATTGATGGAGCCGAGCTGCAGCTGCTGAGCACACACAGATGGACACAGACAAGCTAATGAAGGGCTGCTTCTCTCTCTGCTCTGTCCCTCTGCTTCCCCACACCCTTCCTTCCTCTATCTGTCTCTCACTAGTCTCCACAGTTTTAGATTGTAGTCTGACAGTGTCTTGCTCACAGGATAATAATCTATAATTGTCCTGCAGGGAAATTAGCCTGCCAAGCATCTGTTTGGAGCAGCTTAGATTTAGAGTGCAGTTAGCTAAATCTGCATTGGTCTTTCTAATGTAACCCTGTGAATACAGCTATTAGCATTAACTAAACTTACATAACAATGTAATTAATCTGGCATATTCGTGATAAAAATGTATTGCAGTCTTTCCCACACGTTCACTTATTTGTGGCTGCCCGCCACGATAATAGCATTCACCATGTATTGATTTTCTATTTTAGGAGCTGGAAAGTTAATTTGGAGCGCTGTCCTCACTATCCTCTTTTTTACTGAATAGAGCTTAAATGCATCATAATTTAACTCAATGAAACCTCTGTGAACTGTCATTTGTGGCCTACAGCTCATTAGAGCTAACTTGAACTAGCTCTCCCCCTTCTGATTTTAACAGGGATTAGTTGTTTACAATTTAGCATTTTCAGGGAAACTGCATCCTCTGCAACTGCAATCTGTGATCCCAAAGCTGTAAAGACATGTATTGTTTTATTTCTGGATGTCATTTTGGGATTTTTCCTTGGAATTTGTCAATTTACTCCTTTCCATTTTATGACGTCACTTTTGCCATATGTGGCATATGGAGAAAATACATGCTATTTCCACTAGGTGCACTGTCACAATCAGAGTCACTGCAAATTATTGACATATCCCAGGCTGTGATGATCAAAATGATCAAAATGATGATCAAAACAAAACATCTACTTTACATGTAGTATATTGAAAATAATTCATTTTTGTGTTTTTTTTCCATCTGAAAACATAGTGGTATCATGACAAAAACCTGGCATTGAAAGAGTTAAAATTCTGAATTAATATTAATATTAACTATTTGATATTTATGACTGAAATATGTTTAGGGCTGATGGTGGTTCAAAATAAGCTTAATGAAAGTAGAAAATGATATTAATGTATGCCATTTTCTAAAGCTTGGTTTTGAGAGGTACATTTTGTGCGCAGACAGATATGAGTGTGTGTGATATTAAAGCCAGCCCTCAGAGTTGATTATAATCACACCTGATTGTGACAGACTGGTGTTAAGGTGCATTTACAGTATGTGGTATCACAACTCTGCACACAGCAATCATAGTTTGTTCTCTCTCTCTCTGTCTCCCTCCCTCAGGGTGAGTCAGTCAAGTATTTCCTGGACAATTTGGAAAAGCTCGGACAGTCGGTAAGTCCCGCCCACAGAACAGAGGCTCCACCAATCACAGATCCCGAGGAGGCAGTGGCTGATGGTGCAGATGGGTGTGAGAGAATTGAGCTAGTTTGTTGAATAGAGAAGTGAAACTGTTGTTTTCCTGTCCTCGGTCATGTCTCCACACTGGGCTGTGTTCTTAGTGTGATTTATGTGTAACTTTCTTCATGTTGCATATAAATGTTAAAAAATCCACAAACAAAAAGTGACACTTCTTAACTTGTCAGTTCCCCAACCTCTGAGTGGTAACATATTTAAAAGTCAGTATATGTGATTATATATATTTTAACTACTAAGCTGTTTCTAAATGAGTTAATGATAAGTAATGAAAATTCCTTTCCTTGTGTTTTTTTTTTTAAAAAGAAATCTGTGAACGTATGATAACATTGTGAAAACGATCCGCATGCCCACAGATTCACAAAAACAAATGAAAATGCTGTAGTATGCATGTCAGGCCAGTAGCGGTGTAACTTTGTAATGACACACCATAGAAAAACACCATGCGCATGTCGTGCGGTCCTGACATCACCGTTGTGACAGAATCCGCACACTGTCACTTTACACGGCTATAGAAGGGGTGGCGTTATCAAAAGATTACACCCTGGAACCCAGTTTCAAAGGTTTGGGTTTTCACCCCCCAGAAACGCTGTTGTTCTGTGAATTAACAGCAAAACCATGACAAAAGTTTAACATTTTGTGCAAGAACAGTTGCAGTGTAAACAAACCCTAAATTCCAGAGGAGCATACAGTATAAAGGCTAGCAAGTAGAGGTCAGGAGACAGGCACCTTTTTTCTACCTGAAACTAATGTCATCATATCAGCATTTAAAAATGCTTGCTGAAAGCTGAAACATTTTTTCCAGAGAATGCTGTGCTTGTTACTGTCACCGTCAACCCAGCCACCCAGGTGACCTGAGACTTGTCAAAATAGGATTTTGAATAGTGAGGGCGACATGTTGCCCCATCCCAAGTGGAAGTTCTTCTCCTGTTTTATTCATCTTAAATAAGTCTACATGAAATGTACCAAATTAATTAGCAACAATGGATGATTTTCTTCTGGCCAAACAAAGGAACTGAACTAAAGGTGTGAAAGTCCCTTTAGTTGTATGAATAGAGCCTTTGAGTTTCAAACCAAACACTATTCTCAACTTGTCATGGGAGAACTGTTCTTTATTTGTAGGTGTTTTTCCCAGACTATAAACCATATATGTGAGTGTGTTGTGTCTAAAGCGTACACACGCCATCATGGTCTGTGTTAGTGATGAGTCATCACCTCTGGAATGTTGTGAAATTGGATCTGGTGTAGCCAGAGTACAGTCACACGTGCATATACAAATACACACAGTCAAAACATGATTGGGAGCATTTCATAATATTTGGTAATAGTCAATAGCTAATAGTCAAAGATGCACTTGTTTTATTTGCCTTGGCTTGCCTTGGTTAAGTCTTCTGAACTGATCATGGAGAACGACCAAGTCCTGCCCCCCCTCACAAACACACTCTCACACACACACTCTTGAAGTCCCACATTTGTTTATGCGCTCTGGTATTTTAGGAATGCAGTATTTAGCAGGGATGTCCCCAAAGCACCAGCAAGAGAAGCGTGTGCACAGTTTTTAATCTAAAACACAAGGATCTACATTTCTTGTAGATCTTGTGTGTATGTTTGTGTGTGTGGTTGATTGTGTTGATGGATTTGCTTTTTTTTTTATAGTTCATGTCTTGGATAGGTTTCTTTGGAAGATATGTACAAGACAAATATGCCTGTCAAAATGAAAGACTTTAAAATGTACCAACACAGCTTAAAAACCACGTTATTGAATATGACATAGATCCAAAAAGAAGAAGAATCAATCTTTAATGTGCTTGCAGGACTACCTCCCCAGCCAACAGGACATCCTCCTGGCCAGAAAACCCACTAAGGGCATCCATGAATACAACTTTGAGATTAAAAACGTGCCCTTCAAGATGGTGGACGTGGGCGGTCAGCGCTCTGAAAGGCGGCGCTGGTTCGAATGCTTCGACTCAGTCACTTCCATCCTCTTCCTCGTCTCCTCCTCTGAATACGACCAGGTGAGTCGGCAGGAAGCCACACAGTGTGCTTAGGCTCACTGAACATCACATGATGGATGTATTCCACAGGGCAGGGTGACACACAGGTTGTCACAGATGTAGACCGAGAAACTCAACAGTACTCAGACTCCTCTGAATGAAATATCTCACATTACAATGAGAAAAGCTGCAAGCACCACAACTTGTTTTCCCTGTTGTAAATTTGCATCTAAAACTAATCCCCTTATGAACACACCAGCATGAGAGTTTATCAGCTGCTTTATCATATTTCATTTTTGGCAAGGAAGGCAAAGGTAGTGGTTCTAAGTAGTGACATTTTTCACGTCAGTCTCAAACAAACGTCAGGTGTTTCTCATACTAGACACACAGCGTCACAGTCACTTTTAACCCCAGCAAACATATGTGCATTGTAACACCTCCAGGTGCTGATGGAGGACCGGCAGACCAACCGGCTCAGCGAGTCCCTCAACATCTTTGAGACCATCGTCAACAACCGGGTGTTCAGCAACGTCTCCATCATCCTGTTCCTGAACAAGACGGACCTGCTGGAGGAGAAGGTGAAGCAGGTCTCCATTAAAGACTACTTCCCCGAGTTTTCGGGCGACCCCACGAGCCTGGCCGACGTCCAGCGCTTCCTGGTGGAATGCTTTCGCAAAAAGCGCCGCGAGCAGCAGCAGAAGCCGCTGTATCACCACTTCACCACAGCCATCAACACTGAGAACATCCGGCTGGTGTTCCGCGACGTCAAGGACACCATCCTGCACGACAACCTCAAGCAGCTGATGCTGCAGTGAGGGAACTGAGCAGGAGCAGGAGCAGGAGGAGGGATGGATGGAGGCAGATGGAAAGTGGGTGTCCAGGTGCCTTTTTCTTGCCTGTAAGAGGAGAGGCCACTGCCCCTCCACCCGCCCATCCTCCGTCCTTGACTTTTGAACTTTGACTGTGTATTAAAGCCACCACTACTACCGCCATTCCCCCACGCTTGCTCTCTGCCTTACTGAGCTCGTTCACTGTGACTTCTAACAGCCACCTTTGGCTCGGAGCCCCCCCCAACTGTAAATGACCTCTAACCCCCACTCTGCCCCCCGTCCACACTCTGCAGTCAATCTCTCTGACATCTCCTCTGTGTGTTTCTCTAATTCACAGCCACACACTCTTTTCTCTGCTGCTCTGACCACTGTTGCTAGGGAAGGAGAGGGGGAGGGCCTTGTTTTAAATAGATGTAACTGAGTACCCGTCATCAGCGACTGTTGCCAGGTCTTGCCTTCCTTTTCAGAACTTCTTTTGTTTTGTCTCATCTGCTCTCAACTGACACTTGGTGATGACATCACTGTGGGGATTTCCTCTGTGGGCAGTGGAACTAAAGCCCAGTTCACACCAAAGATTTGCGACGAGACAAGTTTAAACTTGCTTGCAATGCACCAATCTGCAACGCTCTAAAAATCTGCCAATGCAACAAGACTAGGTGGTGCACCATCTCCATGGCAACAACACTGTGTACTTTGTTCCAGCTTTTCAGGCTCATTTTGTAGCTGAATATAAGCATCTTAACAATGCGAGTGAGGATAGTGAGAGTGAGATACTGGCTACAGCTGCACCTCCAGTAGGCCGCTGAAAAAAACAGAGAAAACATAAAACAACCTAAACTTCTGATGGATTGTAATTATAGTAAATATACCACAGTAATTTTAATAACCAGCAGCGCTTTATCAGTCAGTGAGCATATGTGTGTGCGTGTGTGTGTTTGTGACATGCAGCACATATGGCGAGCAGCAGCAGTGACACACTGTAAGGACAGTGACCGGCAGCTGTGCATACAGCTGCTGGGATGTAAATGAGGGTGTGACGGAGGATACTATTGTCAGAAAATGCCGCTTCAAGACACCAGTTGCGGACAGATAACTGACTTGACCAGTGGACTTCACTAAAAGCTGATTGGCTGTTGATACAGGTGATGTGCCTTAAAACGCTTGTGTTGCCAGTAACGCCATCAGCCAGTCTGAGTCAACCTGAGACCAGTCAGTTCACACTGCTGTAACTTTTCTTTGCGGTGTTCTGAAATGGTTAGGTCTCATCGTAAATCATTGGTCTGAACTGGGCTAAACACACACACACACACACAGATGGGAATTCCAGTTAAGTCCACTTAATTCTAGGTTTCTAATCATTTCGTTTCTTTTTCTAATATATGAATATACTGTATGTACCTATGCATTTTCTTTAACTTATATTTTATAGGGGTTTACACTTTTGTGGATTTGCTGATGGACTCTGTTACAGTTAACTGGATACATAGACCACTTGTAAAATTTAACACCGTGCTATGAGGGTAGCTAGCGCAGGGTTAATAGTGACACGTTTTATTTAGCTGTTTCTCAGGGCACATTGTGAACCCCACATCTCTGTGATTTGAAGCCAAGCAGAACTCTCATGCCATCGCTCCCCCCCCCAAAAAAAAGACAGATTTCATGGTGTCTTTTTCTCAGTGTGTGCCAGCACAGACGACTTCTTATGTTTCAAAAGCAGAACTCTGGCCATCTTCAACCAGGACCATATTTTACCAATCAACAAACAGTCCAAACCATGATCCCATTTGATCTGTATCTAGAAGTTTTATCTGGATAATGACATCTGCATTTTCCACCTGGTATTAGAAGTCTTGGTGCTGTCTCTGATCAAATCATGATTGAATTTCAATATGCCATCCAGACCTGCAAGGAAGAATAAACAGGTTAAAGCACCCAGTGCACCTTGGAGCTGATGTGCACCATGCCAGAACATCAAGAGCCCATTTCCACCAAAAACTTCCATTATAGTACCTTTAGAATCAAAAGTAACCCTCACAGACATGCACCTAGACCCTGGATCTGTGAAATGTGTCCATCGCAGACAGTACGCTCACATGTGGGCGGGATAATCAGTCACTCATTTCTGTGTCCAGCAGCACTCACTGTATATCCTTGTTCACCAGTGATAGAGAGTGAAGCCCGCACCTTGTTTGTCACAACATTTTCAGAACAAAAAAGAGCAGGCTGGAGTGAGAGTCTCTCTCTATGGGATATTTATAAATAGCAGGTTTGTGTATTGACTCTTTGTCAGGCAAGTGTAGGGGTTTAGTGCTGCCTATGCGCACAGGAACGACGTTCCGCCATGTTTATTTCTTTAAGTAAGCGATTAGAATATTTATGCAGTTCACATATTTCGGCTGCAAGTAATATAATTTTTTAAATGCTTGAAGATCCCTCATCACTAAAAATGTGTGTCATCCAAGAGAGACAATAAAAACACATGGACTGGTCAAAGTTGTCATATTGAAATTTAAGGTGTGTTGATGGATTTATGTCGTCATCAAATGCACTGAATAACATTACAAGTAAACGTTCCATCTTAAAAGTTGCTGGTAGTTGGCCCAGAAAATTTGACCCAGTCTACAGCTGCTGCTAGAGGATGCAAACATCCTTTCATTTTATAGTTATAGTGTTGATTCTCTACGACCAATCAACAGACTGCAGTGTTTGTTGTCTTTGTTGACCCAGTCTTTGAGTACTGTATCAGTGTGTGAGGCACCCTCAGCAGAGAGGCGATGGAAAATAGGACTGGTTCCAAAGGTACCAGTCACAACATCCTAAAGTGGAAACAAAAATAATGCGTACCAAACTGAACTGAATTGGGCTGCTTGGTAGAAATGGGGCTTAGAAGGCGAAAAGCCACCTGTGGGTCAAACACTGTTGGTGCTATGATCCTCAGTGGCGCCCCCCACCCCCCCACCCCATACCATGAATGTGGTGTGGCTCGTAACATTGCGTTCCTACTGCCATGTTCTCTGTGTGCAATTGATGTTTTTCCAAAACAAAAAACATAACCCAGACACCCCCGACATTTTCATACCAAGGGCACACTGGGTCTATGATAAGTTTCTATTGAACTTTTTTTTCTTTTTTTTTAAAAAAATAAATATTGCTTGCTTTGTCTTTAATCCTGTTCGACCCCAAAATGTAAATGTGTCCAGTGTCTGTCTGCATTACAGCGGTGGTGTAAAGCTGCAAGACACAGATCTTTTCAATCCTGCTGAATCCATTATTTCCAAAAACATTAAAGATGAATGGAGATTAAAAAGAGATTTCCAACGATTAGTAATGTGTGAAAATACTGCACAAGATGTAAGCTGAAAAACATGATGTCCTTGGCTTAAAAATGTCTTGTGTCACGTGTAACCGTCATGTACTATTGTTGGCACTGTTGCGACAGTTGCACAGGTTTCAGTTTGAAAGCATCTTAAGGGGGCTCTATGAAAGTGAAAGAGTGATGGACGCTGTGGTCCAGGTTGAAAATGGCCAAATGATCAGTGAAGCCTTGTGGAGGCTTGGAAACTTCTTTTTCTACTTCTTCCTCCCAGTAGGATTACCTCCTCAAGTGTTATGTATCATACTGCGAGTACTGAGAGGGCTTGGTATTTCTTTGTTGTCCCAGATTATTTTTATTTTGTAAAAAGGTACATGTTAGAGCTGTCTGTCTCTCCCTTCTTTGCACGCATCCTAAGTTAAAAACAAATGGGATGCAGCCAGACCGTGTATCTGCTGGCTGATCTTACTGTGGTGTTCTGCTTCTGTACAGTTCACTTGAACTCCTCTCCTCATGTTTATCAGTATGTATTTCTCACACCCACCTCACTGTCATCTCTAACAGCTCATGTAACCCCCCACACACATTTGTATGTATGACCATGAGTGTTATTTTATTTGAACTTTTTTCGGAGGTGTTTATGTCAAACAGAAGGCCTGGCTCAGGGTGTTTCGTCCCATTACTCAGCTTCCTCCAGACGAGTTTTGGACCATGAACACTAAAGTCCTGGCTCCACTGGTTCATGCTAACACTTCAGCATACATAGAAGGCTAAACGTCAAGATGATAAAAATGTATCACACCAATTTTCACTAGTAATGAAGTTTTTTTTACTGAGCAGACTTCAAATCAGTTTTACAGGAACAATTTTATTGATCCCGTCTGAACAAACGGCATATTCTTGTGTTTGTGTTAGAACACATTCTACATAATTTAGCCAAGCTTTTACTTTTTTACTCATGTCTGTATAGTTGTGTTGTGAATGTTAATGGCAGCTAATTACTGAAGACTGAATAACACCCTGTTTTAGCTTGAATATGCCCCAGTTACCCCCCCACCTGACTGATCGCTCCAACCTTCCTCTGTCTCGTCTACACTGCACGCGGTAAAGCCTCTTTTTTAGTCTTCTGTCTCAGTTTTTATCAGTGCAACTGTCCACACTGTAACTGTTTTACTACCAACCTATGAAGCCTGTAGGCCCAGACACACCAAACCGAGAGCAAAGAAAGAGGGCCGACTGACTCATTGCCTCCTGTTGCTTTTGTCTCAGCCAAAACGTTGCACTCGAACACACTGCAAAGACTACATCCAACAGCAGGTCCGCTCTGTGTTTGTGTCAGAGGTCATTCAAAAGAGAAAACGGAAGACTGACAGAAAGGACTCAAGATGCTAGTTAACACATTAGCAAAACACCGGTGAATAATTAAAAGTATTTCTGCTCAATGGCCAAAAAAAAAATCCTACCTATGTAACAAGATTGTTGGATCTCGCTCTCTTTACCTCAGCTCTTTGTTTATTTTCCTTACTTCCTGTCGTGTGCTGGGCTGAACTGCCAATCAGAGTGATTTCTCTCACCAGCGGGCTCTGACACTGACTCAGCATACTGTCTGACTAGTGCCAACACTGGAAGACACATCACAAAATCTAGAGCAACTGACGCTCATTGATGTTCATCATCAGTCAACAGCAGACAGTCGGCCTGGTGTGTCAGGGCCTCATGGGAGTATAAGGCCAGTTTCTTACGAGAACTACTAAACTTAAGTCTGTCCTTTGCGTTTTTTAAAAAAAGAGCCATGTGAATATGATAACATTGTGAGAATGATCCTCATGCACACGGATGCACAAAAACAGTGAAATGCTGTAGTGTGCATGCCAGGCCAGTAGTTGGTGGTTTAACTTTGTAATGTCACACCATAGAAG
Source organism: Plectropomus leopardus (assembly GCF_026936395.1). NCBI lineage: Eukaryota > Metazoa > Chordata > Actinopteri > Perciformes > Serranidae > Plectropomus > Plectropomus leopardus. Next base: position 1,909,288 of record NC_142193.1, read on the forward strand.
AAGACCAAGTGTGGGTGTGATGTCATCATGCTCACAGGATCCGTACCTTTCCAGTTTACACGGTGACAGAAGGGGCGGCGTTTTCAAAAGATTACACTCTGGAACCCGGAGTCCATAGTTTGCGTTTTCATGACCGTTGCCGTGTCATTGTAAAGTGAAAACAAGAAACTATATGATAATCACCAGAAAAAAGAAAAAAAAAGGTTTTGCTCATGTCCCCCAAGGGTCTCCATAAAGACCCAGGTATTCGCAGTCCCATGCTCTTCACTAATTACAACTGTAAGCAAGACTTGATACATTGAGAGATACAAATCAAGCCACTTGTGTCCCCGAGCTGTATCAGCTCAGTCCTTCCTGTCCCCCAGACTAACAAGGTGCCCTCTGTCCCTCAACATGTGTGTTAGCATGGAGCAGCGGAGTCACGTGGCTAATTTTGGTGTGTGTGTTCCAAACTCTGAAAGAGGAAGTTGACCAACAAGAGCATCTAGCTGCAGCTCAGTGAATAACAAACTGTGTGGAGCCAGTCAGCCTGATTCCCTCTCTGTCAGTGTGTCCGCATCTGAACGAAGCTGTGTGTGAGACACAAACACACTGCGTCCTGTCTGCTGCTGCTCAGACAGCCGGAGGCTGAAAGCCCAGCAGAGTCTGGATCCAGACTGTTGTGTCATGTAATGACTTGAGGCCAGAAGAAAGCCTGTTGTTGCACAAACAAAGAGACACCATGAAGTCATAGCAGAACAAGCCGGCTCCCTGACACGGCCTTTGTCCACTCTGTACAAACTAGTGCTGATGTCCCTCATGCTGTCAGACTGTCTTAGCTCTGTAGCCTCTGTGATGTCACATTTCACTGTCGTTTAAGATCAGGGCTCCGAATTCAGGCCCAGGCTTTCAGAGTTAACTTGTAGGAGTCACATCTTTCCATAACACGTGCTAAACTGTCTCTCTTTTCAGATGGATGCAGAAAACTAAGTGGACTAAATAAGATATGAGTTGTGAGGTTTATCAGAAATCTGAGGAAAAACTTTGAATTTGGTGATCCATTTCAAAATGTGAATCTACTCCAGGAAGAAAGAAAAATGGATTAAAGTATGGAAGTTCATTTGGAACCTACTGAAACAGAATGTGTAAAAACAACCAAAAAACAAATCTAAGCTAAAAGGCACACTCTGCAGTCTCTTGAGGATTTCGCAGGAGGTTTAGGGGTTTTATGTCCTAATGTTCCTGATTTCACCTTCCTGATCTGTTTGGAGACCAATAACAAGGAAAAGAAATGTGACATTATATTAAAGAAATGTCAGTCAGCGTCAGGTATTGTGTGCTTTCAAATCATGTGGAAGGATATGATGATAAAGACTTGGTGGGTTACAGTGTGGTTTAGTGGACTGTTGACTCCAGCAGAGGTGGCATCAAAGTTTGGCTGGTCCAATGCTGTCGCTGACTCAGGACTTTGACAGAAACAGGGACGTGAGTTTGGAAACGTTGTGCAGGGCCTTGCTATAATTGGTGAAACTACAATGATTGGTCAAATTTGAGGAAAATTGTAGGTGATTGGATAAAGTTGCAAGGTTGTGCAGAATAGACGAGGGTTAGTTTAATTTTGCATTAATTGTTGCAATCGCAGCATCCTGCAGGGACTGAATTACATGCATTTTGGAGCTCTTGGTCTCCCTCGGTGATTGGAGTGTGCACAGGATCGCAGTCAGCTTTAACGCCAAAGACCGTCTGTTGACAGAGATCTATGTCTGTCATGGGACCAGAGTAACTCCTGAGCCGGCTCCGATCACTGATTAAGACCCAGAGATGTGTTTGAAAGCTACAAAAAGCTGTTACGTTTTCATTTGAGTTTTTTTTTTTTTTTTTTAAATACATTCTGAGATCAAACTCTAACTTTTAAGGAAAACCTCAGTTCCCTACTTCTTTTTTATTTTCATGTTGCCCTAATTCTCTAGCAAAGACAGAGCAGTGGTGGCTCTGCTGCAGCTGACTGTCCACTGCTGCTTTGATCCCCTAACCCTTTGAAACCTGGAGTGACGTCACTTTTCTTGTGCTGCTTTCAACACCTTTCACAAGTATTTAATCCTTCGAACCCTCAGCAATTTGGTTTGATTTCTTTCAAAGACATATGAAAGGCCGCCCAGTAGCTGGTAGAGCAGGTGCTACATGTACGAAGGCTATGTTCCTGCTGCAGCAGCCGCGGGTTTGAGTCCGACCTTTGCCTTTTGCTGCATGTCTTCCCCTCTCTCTCCCTCCTTTCACTGATAGTCTGTCCGATCCAATAACGCTGAAAAGCCAAAAAAAAAAAAAAATTAATAAAAAAACAAAACATGGGAAAAACAGCAACCTGGCAAGAAATGTTCCACAAGATGTAAGAAATAAGTAGATTTAGAAAAATATTTTTTTAACTATATTTATATTAATTATTTTATTTTTGAAATGATTTAACATAATTATTGTAATTTCTAAACAATGTTTTTACCAGGTTAATTTTCTTTTTTGTTGTTTAACTTTCCCCTTTGTTGCGCTAACTCTCTCTTGTACTTTTTATTAATTTCTTTTCATTTTTGGGTCATTTTTTTTACCAAGTTGCTCATTGCCTTCTGTACGTTTTTGAAAGAAATCGAGTCAATTTGACCAGGTTTTAAAGGGTTTGGTGTTTTTTTTACACAAACAAGCTTGTATAACATGTTTAAATAAAGTTGTTACAAGTGTTAGGCTGGATGTCGGGCTGAGAAGCCTGCAGCTCGCGCCAACAGCCAACTCTCTCTCTCTTTGTATCGTTCACCCTAAATCACAGAATTGGGGTTGAGAATTTAAAAAAAAAAGGCCTGAAAGACGTTCAAACCTCATGTCTTTCTTCAAACACCTGAGCAGTTAACTGACTACTGTGTGTTGTGCCGTCTCAAAGAGGCTGTTGGGTGATGTGATGTGCAATTAGTTTGAAGCTTACTGAGAGTCCAACGCCAAAAAACTCTCTGCCTCACATCCCAGACGAGGTCCTCTCAGTTGTCAGCTGGCTGCTCAGGAGCTGTGCGTGTGTTCTCTGTGGTCCCGGCTTTGTGACGGCTGACACTTAGTGTTTTGTATTTGAGTCACCATCTGCCTTCCAGCACCCATGTGGATTTGTCAGCACATCCCATGGGGGCATGTGCCGTCTCACCCGACCTGACGCTGATCTGGGGACAGGGAAGAACCCTCTCTGAATCACAAGGCCTTGTTTGATTTCTGCTCCTTAAGCTCCGCGTCACTCTGTGGTTCAGCCGTGATGAACCAGACTCTGCCTTTGACTTTGCCTTCTGACACTTGTGCTTTCGTACCCTCCTCTTCTGTATGTCCTGTGAAGCTGACTTTACTGTCAAAAATGTGTTTTCTGGTTAAATAATTGAGTGAAAAGCCTTTTCGTACATGTTTGGTTTGTAAATACCTGTGAAAGGACACAGTGTCACCTTCCATAGTCGGAACTATGCAACAGCACTGCTCCACAGCCATGACTGTATTGTGTCGTGTTAAAAAATGATGAACTCACTGACTGATAATTCTCTTAATACCAGTGTCTTATAAATGTATGTTTAGTCATGTCAGGAAAAAAAAATCTGCAAATGATCTGCCAAATATACTGATGTTTAGTGCCTCCTTTTCCAAGCTCTGCCTCGACTCTCCAATCATGTTAACAAGGATTTATACTGTTTTAGGTTTTTTTAAATGGTGCCACTCAAGCAGTTAGTTCTCCTCATATCAAGTAATACAATAAAAAATTCTCCCAGTTTTGCTATTTTCAGATAGACAAGCTTTCAATGTACAGTCTAACTTATGCTGTCGTACCCTTCTACTCCTAAATAAATCAAACATAAATAAACTGTTTTTTAAAAAACATGTCTGTCAGTATCTGTGCTCTTATTGAATTCCTGCTTTGCAAATAAGATGTGGCTCTGTCATACAAACTGGCTGAACTATTGTTTTTGGTATATGATGCTGATGTATAAATACTATGCATATCCCAGCTTGCAGAGAATGTTCCCACAACACTGGCTAACATCACCTACAAGTAGCAATAATGTTTTAAATAAAACATTTTAATCTAATGTTTTAATCTAATGAACAGATGTTCAAGGGTGTTCAAATAATATTCCTGAAAGTTAAATGCTGACTAAGACCTAACGTCATAACTGCAACACTGAGGATTTTTGGTGACGCTTAGAGGTGACAGATCAGAGTGTTCTTATATAAAATGTTCCCATAATGTTACATGAGAACAAAGGAAGAACTTTTTCAAAGCAACATTCAGAACATGTTATTGAGGATTGAGATTTCAGAACTTTTTAAAAAGAAAATATGTCCACAAAAAAAACCCAAAAAACAATTTTTACACTTTTTAATGTCACCCCAATTTTAAGAAGACTGTTTTGGGAACTAACAGAAAAATTGCCGCTGAAAACTAAAACTAAGTTGCACTGGTTGCATTGTACCATTACCAGAAAATTGTTAAAACCAATATTGTTAGCTGGGATACTGCACAACAATTTTGATCATTTTAGTTATTTTCAAGCAAAAATATTTTTTATTTAAGCTTTATTATATGAAAGGGTGTGCTTGATTTGCGGCACAGCAGTGATGTGAGGGTGTAAGGACAGAGGGATGGTGTCTGCTGTAAAGCCCTCTGAGGAAAACTGTGATTTGTGATTATGGGCTCTATAACGCCGTGTTACAGCTGATGATGGATGCCTGAGGATGCTAGTTTCAACGTTTCCAATAACTCAAGAGCATTGTGGGGAGGCAGCTGTGTGCCTCCCCACAATGTTGAAAGTCAATTCTGACTCCTCCTATATAAATTAATTTCTGTTGGTTTAAAACCAAATGTTTTCCTCCTGTTTACTGCCTATCTTTACAAGAGACATTGGCGTGTTCTTAAGGGTTTTCAGACTGGCTGCATATTGATAAAAACAGTGTTCCACAAGGGTCCAACTTGGGTCTGCTTCATTTATTTATCATCACCAGTAGCCAGGTTTCCATTAACTCTCAAATTGCACGATTTGAATTTGCGAATATAAAATACACGTAATGGAAACACGTCTATTTTTAAAAAAAATCTCATTTATCCCCAAAAAGTTTTTACGCATGCATGAGGTGATATTTCAGGCGACTCCAAAAACCTGTGTTTTGCAAAACTGTGATGGAAACACTTTTTTTGTCTTTTCTAGGTCACATGATGCTATGGTAATGTGCTTGTCAGTAGAAACTGGCTCCCTCATGATGCAGCAGGAGCTACAAGAGCTGTTACTGCATCACATAACTCTCGAAAGTTAAGCGGATCATGTGGAAGCTTTGAATTGTGGACTATCACCTCCCAGATGTCCCTCATACGTGGCTGTTCCCACATCTAAGGGGCTTGTCTTTCCATTATGGCTCCATAACACACCTAAGTGACCTTGGATTGGAAATAATGACGCCTAGCGTGGTGGCTGCAATAGAAACAAAGCTGCTAATCACCAAAGGAGAAGTCACAGAACATCACTCAGTGGAAACGCATCTCGCAATTGTATGGTAAAGACTTTTCGAAAATATCTCTTAATTTTTGCACAAATCTCTGATGTGAACCTGTCTAATGATTTACCAGAACTCATAAATCCAGAATTCTTTACAGTCTTATTTTAACTTGGTCCAAAATTAGTTTCATAACAACAAAATTGTCCTGAATAAGAAGTTCTGCAGCATGGTTTTTGGTACACAACTTAACCATTCACATCCCCTGAACTTATTTTGCTGATGGGTCGTGTCTTGAGAAAGTTGACTCATTTAAATATCTTGGACTTTGCATCGATCTGAACTCTCCTTTAAGCCCCAAATTGACAGCCCTAGAGCATGTGGCTGTCAATTTATAAATTGTATAACATTTCAGGACAGAAAAAGAGTAATTTCACAGTTGATATTTCCTATTATTGATTATGCTGACATTGTCCATCAAAAGACATCATACACTCATCTTAGCCCTCTAAATGTCGTTTTTTGTTCTCTGTGTAGATTTGTTCTGTAGTGTTAATACAGAACTCACCATTGCTTTATGTACGATTCACTGAATATGTTGCAGCCTAAGTCTCAAGCTCAATCTCACTGGATTCAATTTGCATTCAAATGTATTCACTTTAATTGTCCCTCACATTTAAAACAGTTTTTGATTACTTATAATTCCTCATATCCACTGAGACATATGCAATATCCCTTTTACTTTGTCCCCAGAATTTTCAAAGGAGTTGGACGTAGGTCATTCCAGTATAACATGCCATCTGGAATAATCTTTCTCTTTCCTTGACATCTGTTACCTCTTTCCGTTGCTTCAGGACTTCTTTATATTACTTTCATCTCCTCGTTGTACTGAAAACTGACATGAAGCTATCCAAGGTCACAGTACCCAATTGCCTTTCTTTTTTTAATACAACAGCTGAAGGTAGGAGGTGTCAGGGGGACAAAATTTTCCAAACTGGGTCCCTCATCACACCCACCACCAGCAGCAGCAGAGCATAAACCACTGCTGGTTCAGGGTCATCTGTACCCACATACTCTTCTATATATTCCACTGGCTGTGTGGCTGATAGCTGGGTGTAAAAAGGTCCCCTGATGTCCACTTGACTCGGGCATCACACTATGATTAGACTGTGATGATTCACTTGAACTTTTTTTCCCTAAAGAATTTTGGTGCCCTCTTCGGGATGGTGCCATAGGCAGCCGACTATATCGCCTCTATGGCAAGTGTTACCACTGCAGACATGCCAAGATGGCACTTTGAATTGAATTAAAAGTTTTGGTCCCCCAATCCTGTGCGTGTGTGTGTGTGTGTGTGTGTGTGTGTGTGTGTGTGTGTGTGTGTGTGTGTGTGTGTGTGTGTGTGTGTGTGTTTGTGTGTGTGTGTGTGTGTGTTCTGGTTCTTTGGTCTCAGGAGAGAAAGCTGGGTGCAGTCTCAGACAGTTTCCTGCTGTAGTCAAACCATTGACGACAACATGAGACATGAAGCTGGCACTGCGAGCGGCTGGGCCCCAGGATTCAGAGCAAACCATCCATTTCCTCCAGAGATAGATATGTTGTCTGAAATAACAAAAAAAAAAAAAAAAATACACATAGTATAATATATATATATTATGACTTTTTTTCATTGCAATTTTGGAGGACATACTACAGTATTGTCCCCCTCGATGGAAAAAAAGTCATAATATAATATGTCATCCAAAATTGCAAAAAAAAAAAAAGTCATAGTGTCATCTGCATGAGCATTAAATAGTCAGCTTATGATATGTCGGTTAAAAAGGATAAAAACATCATAATATACTATGTCACTGAAAAATTGCTTAAATGTTCATAGGATAATATACTGTTCAAAAAAATGATTACAATTTTTTAAAAATTAAAATTTCAGTGTATGTTATGTCCAAAAAATGATAAAAATGCCATAGTATAGCGTGCCCCTCAAAACCTGATAAAAAAAAAACCTCATACGATATTATGCTGTTCAAAAAATGCCAAAAAATTCAAAGTACAGTATTTCATTCAAAATATGATCAGAGTATAGTATATTGGTCAAAAAATTGATAAAAAGTCATACTATAGTATGTCATTTATAAAAAGATAGCAATGTCATACTATAGCATGTCCTGAAAAAGGATAAATATGTCATAATATAGTATGTCGTTCAAACAACAACTTTAAAAAAGCTATGGAACAGTGTGTCCCGCAAAATTTGCAAAAAAACCCCAAACATCATAGCATAGTGGGTCTTTCAAAAATTATGAAAACGACAGTATAGTATGTTGCACAAAAAGTATATAAATGTCATGTTATGCTATGTAATCCAAAAAAAAAATGGAACAAACAAACAAACAAAAGATGATGGTATAGGGATGAGGAAAAAAAAATGTACTTTGTCGTTCAAAACATGAAAAAAAAAAAATCAAAGTATTGTACGTTCAAACAATGATTTATATGTCCTGGAATAATATGTTGTTCAGAAAATGATAAAAATGTCAAACTATAATTTGTCGTTTAGAAGTTGATAAAAACGGTATACTATTGTATGTTTTTCAAAAATGTATAAGAACATCATACTATAGTGTGTCGATCGAAACTGATAAAAACTGTCATACTATAGTGTAACATTCAAATATTGAAAAAATGTCATAGTATATTATGTTGTTCAAAAATGATAAAAAGGTCAGGCTATAGTATGTCATTCAAAAACGTATCAAAACAACATACTGTAATATCGTTCAAAAATTGATAAAAACGTCATAGTATAGTATGCCATTCAAAAAATGATAAAGACGTCATACTATAGTATGTCGTCCAAAAATTGATAAAAACTTAATAGTATAGAATATGGTTCAAAAATATTTTAAAACATCATACTATATATGTTGTTCAAAAATTTATTAAAATGTCATAGTATAGTATGTCATTCTAAAATTGCTGAAAACTATATATTATAGTATGTCGTTCAAAAATTGCTAAAAACTATATATTATACTATGTCTTTCAAAAATTGATAAAAATATCATGCTAGAGTGTGTTGTTCAAAAATTGATAAAAACGTCATAGTATACTATTTTGTTCAAAAATGTATAAAATTGTCATAATATAGTATGTCGCTAAAAAAATCATAAAAATGTCACAGTATCGTATGTTGTTCAAAAATGTCTAAAAACATCATAGTGTACTATTTCATTCAAAAAATTATAAAAACATGATAGTGTAGTATGTCTTTTAAAAAATGATAAAAATGTCATTGTGTAGTTTGTCATTCAAAATGTGATAAATATGTCAGAAAAAAGTATGTCATTCAAAAATTGATAAAAGACAAGCTATTTATAGTGTGTAGTCACTAAAACAAACCATAAAACAAACAGATCATAGTATTATAGGTTGTTCACAAATGATGAAAACGATAGGATGTATAGGATGTCGCACAAAAAGTATACAAACGTCCTATGTCTTATGTTGGAAATAAATGAAAAAAAAAAACCAAACAAACAACCAAACAAACGGGTCATAGTATAGGATGCCTTTCAATAAAATGATAAAAATGTCAAAGAATAATATGACGTCAAAAGAACTTGGAAAAAATAAGTCATTGTACACTATGTTGTTCAAGACATGAAAAAAAATCATACTATAATACCTGCAAAAATGATTAATATATCCTAGGATAATATGTCGTTCAGAAAATGACAAAAATGTCGTAGTATAGTATGACGTCAAAAAAAATGATAAAAACATCATAGCCATTCAAAGTATGTCATAGAAAAATGTCATAGTATAGTATGTCATTCAAAAAATGATCAAAAAAACATCACAGTATATGTCCCTCAAAAACTGATAAAAACCTCATACTTTGTTGTTCAAAAGATGACAAAAATGTCATAGTACAGTATGTCCCTCAAAAACATGATAAAAACATCATAGTATAGTATGTTGTTCAAAACATGATCAAAACATCATAAGATAGTATGTCATCCAAAAACTGATAAAAATAACATAGTATGTATATAGTATAGTATGTCTCAAAATGACAACAAGCGATATCAACAAATACTGCAAGACTCAGAACGACAACAAAAAACAAATAGACTCAAAACAACTTCAAAAAGAATCATAACAATTACAAAGAGACTCAAAATGACCACAATAGAGAAAACAACCGCTAAGAGACTCCAAACAAAACCAAAAGACTTAAAACAATTACAAAGCCACTCAACATGACCAAAAGAGATGCCAAAACTACTGTCTGGCATCCATGTAAGAGGGCCGGGGGGCTTTTTACATGTCTGTCCCTGTGTCCAATGTCTCATAATCTCTTAATGGTTTTCATGGATACATCTGAATGAAAGGCATCTCCAGAAATCAACAAGAAAATGTTATCACCATATATTACATTAGCCATTTTTTCTTAAGCCCAGCCCATTGTTTGTCTGATTTTCACTAGAGCTGATTGAACAGGCTTTTGTCTTTAGCTGAAATTGTAATAGTTAATTTCTTTCCATGCCTATTATCCCATATTAGTAACAGTGTGAGGAGATACTGAAGTGATATTATTCACTATTGTGTTCAAAATGTACCATACAATATCAGTAAATTGAAGTAAAAGAGAGCTCATTTCTCTATGAAAAACTTGAACAGTGTGTGAATCTGTTTACTTGACTAGATGTAATAAACTAAATCAAGTTCACCCTGATCATAAAACTGTTAAAGCTGAGGGACTACATAGACCCACAAATGTGCTGCAACTTAAGAAAACACAGGCAAATACAAAAAACACAAGCTAATTAAGAGAACACCATCATTTTAAAGACACATGCGCAGCATTTGGCAAATGTGCTGCAAATACCACAACACAGCCTGACAGATTTAACTCCATAATGGCACCACGTACTAACAAAAGACCAGACTGATTCACCAGAACTGGGCTTTAATTTTGACATCAGCTTTTACATGTGTGGCAGCTTATAAGACACATTTTAACACATTTTGGATGAATGGATGGATGGATGGAATAATGGGGAATGGTTGGATGGATGGATGGCCAACTCCAGTAATGTAAGTCATAAACTGCAGTAAAAAAAAAACATGTCTGAATGTGTGCATCACTGTTAAGTGTCCTCTGGCAAATGCCTCCATTGTGTTGTGATGTATTGTAGCACATTTTCATAATGTGTTGTGTTTTGATGTATATGAAGAGTTTTTTCTTAATTTTTTGTGATTTATTTTACCACCTTTTCCTAATGTGTAGCGGGATTGTCAACGCATTTTTCAAATGCTGCACATGGGTCTTCAAATTGATGAATATGTTTTATTAATTTGCTTATTTGCTTAACTAATTAGTACCACAGTAAGTGGACCTGCACTTTTTCTAGTCATTTTTGACCACTCAAAGCACTTGCACACATACAAGTCATGTTCACCCATTCACACACACATTCACACACACACTCATACTCTGGTGGCTGAGGCAACAGTACATGGTGTCACCTGACCATCAGTTTTTGACCATTCATAGACACTCATACTCCAATAGAGCAACCACATGGATCAATCTGACGCTCAGTATCTTGCCCAAGGATACTTTGACATGTTGACTGGAGGAGCCGGGGATCGAACCGCCAAGCTTCCAATTTGAACATGACTTGCTCCACCTCCTCATAGATTGGTCTTGGACTCATGCAGGTATTTCCCAAGCAGGGAAGGTTTTAAGAAGAAGATGCCATTGGTTGAGTCATGGGAAGTGTAGGATACGGCATCTTTGGAACTAACTGGGGACTAAAAGTCAGGAATCAGGGTACATATACAGTATCATTGCTGCTTTGACTTAAACCACATTTTTTAAAATTTATTTATTTTTTATCAGTCTCACACAAGTCCCTAAACTTTAAGGTACTATGCTACAGGGACAATACATTTTATCATATTGTATCCTTTAAACTTGAAAGGTTCTGACAATGAGCTAGAAAGAAGGAGGCAAAGACACACACCCCTGTCTGCATCAGTGGAGCTGAGGAGCAGGTGAACAGTTATAGGAACCTTGTAATTACTATCACTGAGAACCTGTCTTTGTCATCACACATCACCACCCAGGTTAAAAAAGCACAAAAAAGGCTCTACTTCCTACGGAAACTTAGGAAGGCTAAATTCCAGAGCAAGATCCTATTTAACTTCTACAGAGGAGCAATAGAAAGCATACTGACTGGAAACATCACAGACGTGGTTCATGCTCAGCCCAGGACAGGAAGGCTCTACAGTGGGTGATTAAAACTGCCCAGAATATCACTGGTTCTGCACAGAGCCCAAAGGATACTGAAAGACAGCATCCACCCCAGCCACAGTCTGTTCACCCTGCTGCCATCTGGAAAAAGACACAGAAGTATCTGCTGCAGAACCACCAGACTACAGAGCAGCTTCTTTCCCCAGACTGTGAGACTCCTCAACTCCTCCTTCAAAGCCAAAAAGATGTAGCGGGATTAAGGGTCAACTTTAATTTCAATTCTTGCTAAACCACATTTAAGAAAAATGACAATAAATCTACCTTGTACCTTGTATAATTAATGGCTTCCATATGTTGGCTACCTCATCCATCTTTTGCTACTTAGAAAAATAGATTGTCATGTTTTTTTTTTTTTTTTTTTTTGGGGGGGGGGGTCTTTTGTTTGTTTGTTTATTCTTTTTTTTAATTTATTATTTACTTTATTCTTTTTAATTTAATTTTTAATTTCTTTTTTTTTCTCTCTCTAATTACTTAATTATTTTTTTATTTTTTCTTTTCCTCTTTTTTTTTTTACTTACTCATTTCCTGCCTGCTTCCACCGTTAATACTGTTGGAAATACTAGCAGCTGTCATTATTGTAGTTAGCATTGTTGTCATCGTTTTCATTGTCGTTATTGTTGTTATTGTTGCTGCTGTTTTTGTTGTCTCTTGTGTCTTCCCCTCTCTGTCCCCCAATCTCTCTCTTTTCTCTCTCCCAAATCCACTTTAACGTTGTGCTGTCCGGTAGCCTTGCCAATGAATCTCAGTACGGACTGCAACAGGAAGATTCCTCCTTTGCAGAGCAAATCTGTTATGGTACCTCAAGGCATCCAGACCTCTCATACTGCATGCCTAAGCTGCTGAACAGAACAGGTTAAAAAAAATTGATTGTGCACATTTTCAGAAATAAATGCTGCATTTTGAAAGCTGCAATAAAGCCCATATAAACAGCAGATTGTTAACTGCATCTTAGGTCAGAGGTCAAATCAACAGCCCACTCTGAACAAGCTCTGTGAGGCTGCATGCAGGCACAGCAGTTCTTAATCTCGATGCTGAGAAATGCTGCAGATATTCAGTCAGCAGGGAGAACTCGGTCTCGATCTGCCACCTGGTGGATGCTTTTCCTCCTCATCCACGTTCTCACAAAGTATGAAGGTTAAGTATGTGAAGAATGCTGCTTGCTTTGCTGCTGCTTGTCTGTGCATGGACATTGGTAAAAATAATGTGTATCGTGAAAATTAGAGTGCAAGCACTGACAATACTCAAGAGCACAGCCAACATGTTCATGTGTTCATTCAATCTTGGGGGTTACATGAATCAAATATTGGTTAAATCACGTGCAGAACTAAAATAGTATTAAGAGTATGGCTGTCAGCTCTCAGTTTTCCAGTCATACCCAATGTACACAATTCAAGGAAGGTAAATACACTCTAAAGTTGCACTAAATTTCAGTGAGGGAGAAAGTGACATTAGGGACTGTTCATTACTTATAAAAGGGTGGTGCAAAACAGGTGAGGCACTTCAAATGACTTTTTAAACACTGGGGATGGAGTTATGTTTTTTGAGGAGAGGGACAGTTAAACTTTAGGTGGTTGTATTTTGTATTCAAAACTCACAAATGGATTTTAAAGGCATATTTCCTTAAAATTTTCCAAAATCACACCATTTATCCCAGCCCAAAACTGTGAAATTTAGCTATTTATAGTGAAGGAAGGGTCATGCATTTCACCCCTGCCAACCCCTACTCTGATAAAACAAAGTACAGTGCCTTACCATTTTTCAAAACAGTGAATTTAATATTTCTATGCACTGTTTTTTTTTAATGGGCACTTTTCTGTACCCATTCATTAGCAGGGTTATTGCTGTGGTTAATTGTTTAATTTGTCTGAAATGTCAGCAGCTGCATCCTTTGTGGTTTTCTGTATCACAATTTAATTTGATATATATATATAAATATATATACATATATATATAGATACAGCTGATGATTCAGTTTCATTTGGAGCAACCAATGACCGCAGGACAGATCCACCTGTAGCCTGTTCATTAGCATATGCATCTGTTTACCTTGCATGTTTTTTTAAAGGTGAGTTGTTACATTAGTCCGCCAAACCTTCACCTTCACCTTCAGCTCTCCCTGTCATACCTGCTGCTTCTTCACATTTGTTTTGGCCAAACATTTCCCTGTCTGCTCATTTTCATACATTTATTTTTCATGAAAATACATATAAATTGTGTATTCAGTGATTTAAGTCAGCAAGTAAACTGTTGTACTGGCTCCCATTTGAGGCTCAGTGTTGGACCTTTTCATGCCCCCCCTTGAGCCTGGGTCATCTGCACCCATTGACACTCCCCACTTGACAGCTTGGACACACATGAACACTTCACTTATTTCCATCCAACTATCTGTTTTGTGTCACTTGCATCAATAGCTCAAGTGATTTAAATTAAACAAGACACATTTCTTGAAAGACAAAATCATTTTTACTATACATATTATTTTTTGTTTTTTACAAAGTTTCTGCAAAGTCAAATAAAAAGTCTGGAGCACTAAAGGGTTATTTGGCCATGCCAGACAGCCAGCTGAGTTTGAATAAAGAGGGAGCGGCTGTGTCTTCGTCCTGATCAGCCAGCTGTCTGAACAGGTTGCCTGGCCGGAAGCTGTCCTCACTGTCAGCTGTGGATGATGGAGGTGCCTGCTGGAGGGAGGAGACAACGTTAGGTCTGCTTTGTATGGTTTTGGTGGATGGTGTTGTTAGTCATTGGTAAGTGATGACAACATACAACACCACTGTCCCTGGGTCTACCACTGTAAAAGATAAAGAGCACTGATCCAGGACTACCATTATGCAGTCTTCTGAGTTTTGGACATTTCAGTCAGTCGAGGGCTGATAAAATTCATTAGAATGATTTATTTTCCCAGTTCCAGGAGATGGCACGTGCAGGTGATTTTCACGCTCTAATTATTGTGTCCGAAATATCTCTGTTCTAACTGGGGTCAGGAAACACCAACAACGAAGGACCAATGGCTAAAAATAGTGGACGAAACTTTTTCAATGGAAAAAAGTGACACACTTACTGTAAGACTACAAGACGCACAACTAGAAAGAAGATGGGAAAAGTGGTATCCATACAAGACTCAAAAAGAAGACACCGGACTGGAACAATAATTAATAGATACACTAATCTTCATGTAAACATGTATATGCACCCAAGCGTTTTTTGTTTTTCAGCTTATGTCTTTGGGTTTGTTGTTCTGTCGTAACTGACAAGTCAATGTCACAAATATTTGTGTTGATAATAATTATTCATTAATAAATTAAATAAAAATACCAGCACAGATCCGATGGAAATCCAGGACTGTGATTTGTAGCATAACAGTTGTTGATCAGGGCTAGGTAGATCCTGGCTCAACACTTAAGTAATACTTTTATTGTTTTTTGAGGAACCTTCAACCTTTTCAAACCTGTGCAAATTGGCTCAATTTCTTTTAAAAATATGGGAAGAAGGCAATGAGAAACAAAAGAAGAAATTACCCCAAAATTTGCAAGAAATTAAAAAAAAAAACTATAAGAAAATTACCTAAAAATTGTTTGAAAAATGAATAAATAAGTTAAAAAGAAAAAGAAAAGGATAATCTGAAATGAGCTGAAAAAGTGCTTAAAATGTATAATTCTGTCAAAAATGCTATACATATATTTATACATATACATATGCTATACATATATTTTACTGGCTGTTTACTTTTTTTTAGCTTTTTTACCCAAGAAATTTCCCATGTTTCTGAATGAAATTGCGCCACTTTGCTCAGGGTTCAAGAGTTAAAATACTGAAAATGCTGAAGGCAGTACAAGAAAAGTCATGTTGCTCCAGGTTTCAAAGAGTTAAATCTTTCTACACAGTCATTGAAAGTGTTACTACGGAACATGTTTTATTCAAAAAGAACCTGGGTTATTCTGGTGTCTATGGGCTCATCACTGAACAGTTCCCAAAGAGCGGTTGTTGGAAATATTTGCAAGTTTGCTGTCTTGTCAAGAGCCAGATGAAAAGAAGAGAAACTGATTGGACCTGTGTGTGCCCTGTACAAAGAAGAGACAATTTGAGCCCTGCTTAGCACAAAGACTGGAAGCATGGGGACACTGCTGGATGTGCAAAGTGATACAACTCAAAGCTCCAAAGCAAACGGATACTGTTGTTATCATGTGACTGTTGATGAGACAACAAACAATATTATTACCCAAAGTGTCAGTTTGTCTGTTTTTAAACAAGGACACCTAAAATATGGAATTTTTGGACAAATCCCAACTTGAGCTTCATAAAGATATGCTTTTTAGTTCCTGCTAATCTTAAAAAGACAGTTTACCCTAAAATCAAAATAACATATTTTCCCTTTTACCTGTAGTGCTGTATACCAGTCTACATTGTTTTGTGTGAGTTGCAGAGTGTTGGAGATGTCGACTGTAGAGATGTCTGCATTCTCGCCAATATAATGGAACTAGATGGTGCTCGGCTTGTGGCACTGCAAGCTCCAAAAACTACACATAAAAAACTGAACAGCAATGTCTCTCTCCGGAAATCATGACCTTGTTAGTCAAGATATTACACAGGCCTTGTTGTGAGCAGTTTCATGTAGGAACTATTTTCTTTCTACCGAACTACACCTGCCAATTGTATCACTGCGCAGAGGGAAGCATCTACTGCCAGCTCAACTTGCACCACTGAGCTAGCTGATGTTCCAGCTCAGCTGAATAATCCGCGCATGCTCAGGTCTGCTTCGGAGTGCCACAAGGTTCTGTGCTTGGACCAATCCTTTTTACTTTATATATGCTTCCTCTAGGCAACATTATTAGAAAACACTCTAAATTTCCATTGTTATGTTGATGATATGCAGCTATATCTATCTATGAAACCAGATGAAACTGATCAGCTATCTAGACTTCAAACATGTCTTAAGGACGTAAAAGCCTGGATAAGCCATGATTTCTTGATGTTGAATTCAGACAAAACTGAAGTTATTGTTCTTGGCCCGTAACATCGCAAAAATTAGACATAGGGGGACTTTCTATAGGGGTCAGAGAGCAGTGGGACTAACAGTGCACCGTTTACAGTCCTGTAACTTCTCCCTCCACCACTAGGTGTCACTGTGTCTTTCAGCTCAGCTCAGACTGAGAGAGACTGAAGAGCTCTGGTGGTGCGTGCTGTACACTACAAACAATTACTATAATAGGAGTGTCTGTATATATGATGGTACGGAAATAACTTTGGGATTTCTAAATACCCTGGTATACCGTAATACTGTTTTACTACCTAAGCCTAGTAGACAGAAAATAGTTCCTACATAAAACTGCATTCAACAAGCTCTGTGCTTGCTGTTCAGTTTTTTACATGTATTTTGTATATGTATTACATGTATTTTTTTATACAAACTGAGTGCCATCTGGTTTCATTATATTGGAGGGAAGGCAGACATCTCTGCAGACAATATCTTCAACACTCAGCAGCTCACACCAAAACTATCACATCAGTAAATAGCACTACTGGTAAGAGGAAAAATATGTGTTTATGATTTCAAGGTGAACTGTCACTTTAACTCAAACTTTACTAATAATGCATGAATCTCAAGGGAAGATTGATCCACTCAAAACAGGCAGAATGCCCGGGGTCACTGCTGCTGTGCTGTTGCCCCATTAAAAGTCTCCAGCAAATAGTCTGATCCTGAGATACATTAGAAGCCCAAGCAGAGTGAGGGATATTAGTGAGAAGAGAGCAGAACAGCATTCTTTAATCTAACCCATCTGACTCCAGCATCATTTCATCAGTTCATTTTACTGTCACACTGCAAATGCACCACAGGTAAAACCAAGGCACTACTGACAATACAAACAAAATGCATACACAAACACGCACACACACACACAAACACACACACACACACACACACATACACACTGAGGAACTTGCCTGGGCTGCTCACACTCAAAAACGCTGGAAAGGCAGAGGGTATAACAGACAACATTTACGCAAGGTGGAACACAACAATGAAATGAAGACATACAGTGGTTGTCAGCATATAAAACAACACTGAAACTCTGAGCAGCTTCAGAGAGCTGATCCCACATCTGTTACTCACCAGCTGATGAGGAGCATCAGAGCTCCTGCTGGCTGACTTGGATTTACGCACATTGGACATGCTGAGAGGCAGCAACCCAAACCTGCAGAGGACACAACAGTCGTGTTTTTTTCTCATTACACTTATACACATCACATGAACAAACAATACCTGCCCCTTTCTTACTAATAACAGAAGCTGCAGTAAAAACAGGAACATTACAGGCGTAGCCACAGCTGTTGCTATTTCAGAGTTTTTAGTTCGTAACATGTTGGTTGCCTTAAATAATCTTGGTCTCCTTTTGGTTGAACTAAAGAAGTACGTTCATTGCCAGCAGAAATTAGCATTAATATTATTACAAGGCGAGTTTTCATTACAGATTTGCTTGAAACTTGAGCAATATTTTTTAAATGTCGATAAAACACAACTGAGTGATATTCTGCAATTTCTTCTCTGGCGATAACATTCCAAGAAACATGGTGATGGATGTTCAAAACATTAGCAGCTTTATTTCTATTGCAGTCACCACATTAGCTGTCATTATTTCCAATCCAAGGCCACATAGGCGTGTTATGGAGCCATAATGGAAACTGTCGCATTCTAATGTGCAAAACCTCATTTGGACAATCAGCCATTTTCTGTTACTGGAGCAAAACTTTGGAACAGTCTACCCACTGAGTTAAAAATGCAAAACAATTGTATTGCTTTTAACAAAGGTGTGAAGTCATTGCTGAAGGAGAAACAAATTTGTTTCCAAATTAAAAAACAGGTATAGGATCACATCCCACAGAGCAGCTCTGAGTCACTGTGTTAGAGTGAACTTCTCACCTGATCTGACTGCTGGCCAGCGGCAGGATGTTGTACGGCTCCTGGGAGTTCACACTGCTGCTCCGCAAGGCAAACTGCTTCTCTGAGCCCGTCAGCAGCCCCAGCAGCACCTGAGACACAACGTCAAATGAACCTTTAGGCAATGTTACAAACAGAGTTAGCTCTACAGTCTGCACAATACAGGCATTAGGAGCTGAAGAGTTGTTCTATACATTTAGTGACGATGCTTCATCAAGATACAGCTACAATGTGTTTTTCCTTAGTGTGTGTGTGTGTGTGTGTGTGTGTGTGTGTGTGTGTGTGTGTGTGTGTGTGTGTGTGTGTGTTGCTGGCAAAGGCCTGGAAGTACCGAGGTCCTCTGGGACAGGCGGTTGAGGTTGGCGTTCAGCGGAGGTGTGAACACGTCTAGGTCAAACGGGTCGATGTATCCCTCCAGCCAATCACAGACCTCGTGGAATCTGAAGGACACACAACACAGTGTTTGCAGCTTTCAGAGCAATTTTAACATGGTCAGGATTTTACATTGAAAGAGAAACTCAGCAACCAAAATATTGCAAGGATGCTGGGAAAAAAAGTTCTGGAATTACTTTGCATTAGAACTCCAAAACACTAAATTAATATTTTTATAAATGACCCATCTCTAAACCTCTGATTTACATGATCACATTATCCCCTTAAATGAGGTGAACTGTTGGCTAATTCTGGGAAGTGAGATCACATATTTGCCTGGAATTCCATCATAAATGGACAACAAAATTAACTGCTAGGAGACTAAACTCATATATTTTGAAACAAAAAGATCTTCTCCAAACTTTATCAAAGCAGCGGTGGCAGTTGAATATTGAAGTCTGACTTTGAGATGCCATCAATCAAATTTCCAGCTGCAGTCATGTCCTTAAATTACTTTTAATGCTTTCACTGATAGTCAAAGTTCGACTGAGCATTGAAATATTTTAGAGCAAGAATGATTGAATCTGAGTGTAAAATCTGTGACAGAAACTTTGCAGGTGGCTCAGTAAGTGATTTAAACAGGCGTTCGTCTCAAATTCAGAGCAGCATTCAACAGATGAGGCGACTCCTGCAGGTCACACTAACCTGCTTCATCAGGGAGTCCGGAACTGATATAAGATGCTGATCCCCCTGATTCTGTGCAATGTGAGCTGGAATACTACATGGCATCAGACTTACTGCTGTCGTTGGACTAAATAGACATTTAAAAAGATACAACACACAAGTGCAAAACTGACTAATCCGATCTCTAGACGACACTCCAGAGCGTCTGACTGTGATGAAGCGGTGATAAAGGGTGGTACCTGGGGTCTTGGTGGGATCGGGAGCTCTTGCCCTCCTCCAGTCTGCTGCCCAGAGTGGTGTTGAGGTAACGGAGGTCAAACAGCAGCTGCAGGGCTCTGTTCTGGGTCATGGGAAATACAACCTCCTGGAGGATGAAGGAATGTTTTTAATGTACAATCTGTCAACAAGAGGACAAAATCAGCTCACTGCACACAATGTCCCTTTAGCAATGAGACGAAAGCTACATGCTTGTCTGTGGTACTTAAATATTGGAGTTAGGAGTGTTTCTCTTTATATTATAAAACTTCCCTGATTCGCAAGCGTGTGTGTGTGTGTGTGTGTGTGTGTTACCCTGCTGGGGGCCTGCTGTGTGAGGCTGTGGTAGTGGTTGAGGGTCTGAGTCAGACAGGCCTGCAGGAGCTCCTGCAGGGTGGGCCGGGGCAGAGCGTGGCCCCCCACTTTGTTCACCTCCACACACAGCTGGAACAGCAGCGACTGCACGAACCATGACGGCTGCAAAACACACGTCACATGACATGACTCAGGAATCACTGTGCCTGCTGTGTGTGTGCTGGAGGTGGTGCTGAGCGGCTCACCTGGACTGGAAGACGGATTTTGGATGTGACACTGCTCCCTGACTCGGCCTCCTCTTGGATCTCCAGATCCTCCCAGTTTGTTGCTGTTGTTAGGATGGCGCCGGCGGACTCAGCGTGCAGCGCTGTGCTAAACTTATCCAGCAGCACCTGTCACAACAGCACGCAGTGTCATTAGGAAGGTACTGAAACACTCCAACATGACTGAAAGCTGCCTTGTTGATTAGTTTTGGCCATTTGGGGACATCAGAACAAAATGGTTAACCCTTTGAAACCAAAGCAAACTGGTTTCTTATCTGTCAAATCACAGGGAGCATTTTATTCTGTGTTTTGTTAGTGATGTGCTTTTGGATTTAGTTTTTAGTTTGGATTTTGTTGCGTTGTCTGTCCTTTGTTCTTTTTCTTTGTATCAGTTTATATCATGTGCAATAGTGTCTATTATTTGTCTTGTAAGTGTCTTGTCTTTTTCTCTTCCTCTTGTACAACTTTGTACAGTCATTGTGCTGTTCTGACCTGCTGAGGGACTGCAGATTTGAATCAGCTCTAAGCTATAAACAGGTACAGTGCATCAAATGGTAACATTCATGTTTTAAACTGTACATTATCCCTGATGAATAAAATAAATAAATACTAATAACAAGACACAGCTCAAAAACTAGCAAAAACCAAATTAAAAAAGTAAATCACCTGAAAATGAGCACAAAATTTTAAAAAAATAAACAACAAAACTAACTAGAAATTGACCTATCAGCTTGCTTAAAAATGTATTTATGGTATATATTTTTTCATGATATGATTATGTTTTTTTTATCATCCTCCCCCCTTTTTAAAACTAATTTCATGTAATTATCTAGTCAACTTTTAATAATTTCTTGCAAGGTCCAAGTTGACTATTGCCTTTTTCCCCATGTTTTCCATTTGCTCACAGTTCAGAAGTTTATATGCTTGTGATGTCAGTCCAGGTTTCAAAGGGTTAATGTGTTACCAACCAGCTGGTCATTTGTGCAGCAGACACAGAGCAGCATCAGCAGTCATTCAGAGAGGTGTGTGTGTCCACCTGGTTGTTGGAGGTCTATACAAATATCTGACTCTTGAGCTGTGAAATGTTCTGCTGTGGTCACCGTGTCTGCCTGCTGCTGGCTGCTGAGCAGCTGCTGCTGCTGGAAATGAAGGTGACGAGCAGCGTGTGTGTTCTGTCCAGTCCAAACTGTGAGCTAAAGACACTAACAGACTGCAGAGCTGGGAGCTCAACTACTGAGCTGACAGTTCTCTTTGGGTTCATCACCACGAGCAACACCTTCCACATTACACTGTCATTCAATACCCTGTAAATGTAACTATGTTATGCTCTAAGTTCATATTAACCCTCTGAAACCTTGACTGAAATCACTTTATTTGTGCTGCATTCAGATGCCTTTCACAAGTATTTAAACCTTCAAACACTTAGAAAACTGCTTTGATTTCATGGCAAAAGCCAATGATCACCTCAACAAGAAATTAGTAGATTTAGAAAATCTACCACACTTCCATTCATCATTATTATATTTAAAAGTATTTATTATTATTATTATTATTTAGTTTTCCCCAGGTCATTTCTCCGTCTTTCTACTCTCTCATTTGTTTGTTTGGGTTTTTGTTTGTGTTTTTTTAGCTAATTTTAAGGTTATTTTCTTGTACTTTTTACTCATTTCTTGCCGATTTCTGGGTCATTTTTCTTTAGTCGCTCATTGCCTTCTTCCCATGTTTTTTTCTTTTTTTTTAAAAATCAAGCCAGGTTTGCCCAGGTTTGAAAGGGTTAGAGGAATAATTCACGAACAAAATGACAGTTTCAATCAGTATATATTGCTCACTGTGTTTTACCTTGCCTTAACAGTGAATCCACAACATATTCTTCATGAATTGAATGAAATGGGGACTACGTTTAATAACAGCAAAAACAATATCAAAACATCTGTTTACAATTTCAAGTCATCCAGTCAGATGCTCAGGCCTTTACAAACACATGACAGTCAAATACAGCCGAGTAGGGTCCCTGGTAATGCGTACTCAGGGCCGCTGCTCATATGCTAGTGTTTGCTATTGTTAGGTTTTACATAAAGGTCATGTGGTTGGAAGAACTGCATAACTGAGACTTGGATTATACTGCGTGAGTTGTGTGAGAGTCTATACACAGATTCTTTGATGCAGTTTTGCTGTTGTTAAATTTGGTCCCTGTTTACTTCAATTAATGAAGAACGTTCACTTTTTTGCATTCACTGTTCACTGTGAGCTCAAGCGGTGACAGATGGATATATACAAATGATAATTTTTCCTTTCATTCATACGACGACATTGTTTTGGGGCCAGAAAACGCAAACTTTTGAAACCAGGTTCCAGAGTGCAATCTTTTTGAAAATGCTTCCCCTTCCATTGCTCTGTAAACTGGCAATGCATGGATCCTGTGAGAACGGCAATGTCACCGGCGACCGCACTTCAAGCATGCACATTACGTTTTAGACTAACAGCGATGTGGGAGTAGGAGGATAACTATAACAACAATGGCAGACTAAAGAGCTGTCTTCGTGCTGCTGACTCTACTGAGGTTATTAACGCTGTAAGTTCTCATGTGTGCGTTCGCCATCGTCTTCTTGTTTATTCCACTCCTTTATGCGCAGGCGTGCGAGTGGTCTTCTATGGTATGTCACTACAAAGTTAAACCGCCAACTGCTGGCCTGGCATGCATACTACAGAGTTTTCGGTTGTTTTTGCAGATCCGTGTACACGAGGATTATTTTCGCAATGTTGTCATATGAACATGGATATTTTTCAAAAACACAAAGGAAAGACTTTTCAGTTTTTAGTGGGCTGTTGTCTAAACGTGGCCTCCACTTCTACAGCTGTACAATGTAACCTAAGAATAGTCTTATATAGGGAAGATAAAGGCTTTGCACCTACGTGATGTGCATATAACCATCCTTTTTCAACCTGAAGATAATAAACCTGTCTCTGTTCAGAGATGGTCTCTGGTGTTTGATTCTTGACTCTGAAGATGCAGTTAAAAGCTACAAAAAGTTGGTAATTGACTTTTGAGATTTTGAGCCTCTGAAGTTTGAGCCCCCATGCTCACATTCTTTAGTTCTACTACTCCCTGCAATCTTTTCTACAGCCCTCAACAGGAAACCTTGAAATATGTGACGGTGCCTGACTTTGGAGAGGGCAGAGCTCCAGATGCGGTACGCCTCCATGCTGCACATAAGAAGCTCCTCCTTCAGCCCCGTCCACTTGGCCTGGGCGGGGCTGACCTCCGTGGCGGCCTTGGCCTTGCCCAACTTCTTGACCTGTCTGGGGGTCCCCTTCGCTATGGCCTCAGACCCCCTCTGTTTTCCCAGGATGCAGTGCTTGAGGTTGGGGCAGAGTTCCCCCATGGACTGGCACAGTCTAGCCATGAACAGGACTGAGCTGAGGCGGGCAGGGCTGGGGTCCGGTGAGGCGCCAGCCAGCTCAGAGCGTATAGAGGACAGGATGTGGCGGACGCAGGCCACGCAGCCTTCACGTAACGCCTCCTCTACTGCTGGAGAGTCGGTGAAGCGGTTGAAGGAGGATGCTGAGGAGCTGTCTGTGGGACCAGAGGAGGCGGCTGTGACTGAGGTGGGGTCAGAGCCTGCAGAGCACAGTCAGAGAGATTAACAGTTATCAATATTTGTTATGTGGGAACAACACTGTGCCTGTGTACAGCTCAGGATACTAAATGGCAGTACTCATAGACTGTATACAAAGATGGACAACATGACAGTAATTTTCAATCTGGATCGCCCCCTGGTGTCTGACTGCAGTATAAAGCCCGCCCATCAGTGTTAGTGAATGGGACGTAGGCCAGACTAAAAACTCAACGAGCAGGAACTCCCCCTCCACTACTGTGCAGTCGCCGGCTCTCAAGGCCCATATCTCAGATATTTTGACCTCACTGTTGAGAATTTATTTGAAGGGACATATTGTTTGTAAGAATTAAGAAGTTGAAATATAAGTTAACATTAATATTCATAACAGCAGTTAATATGTTCAGTGTGTAGATAAAAAAAAAAGACCTGCGCGAGGTGATGACGTCAGTTGTTGTTGTTGGCTGCCGTGCTGTACCTCTCGTTTAGTTAGCACACTATGTATGTTTTCCCTCCTTTAATTCACTAAAGGACGTTCGCTTTCAATCAGAAGTCTCGCCTCGTCATTTTTTTGTGATAAGCAGAACCTGCAACACTCACTTCAGCATAGCGGAGGGAAGAGGGAGCATGTCGTCCATCTTTATGTACAGTCTATGGCAGCACTGAAGAGTCTACAGCAGGGATACTCAACTAGCTTTGCTTGAGGGCCACTTTTGCAAAAATGGCAGGAGGCCAGGGGCCAGTCACAGCAGCCCTGTACATGTTTTTAGGACTTAAGGACACTTCCAAGATTTTTTGGACATTCCTAGAAGTTTCTAGAATTTTAGGACATTTATTGGATTTTAGGATATTTCTTGGATGTTTCTAGGATTTTAAGACATTTCTGGGACTTTAGAAAATGTTTAGGATTTTATGTTTCTTTGATTTAAGGACATTTCTAGATGTTTCTAGGATTTTAGAGAGTTTTTCGAATTTTAGGACGTTGATAGAATTGTAGGACATTTCCAGGATTTTAGGAAATGTTTAAGATTTTAGAATGTTTGTTCGATGTTTCTAGGATTTAGGACGTTTCTGAGATTTTAGGACATTAGGGTCTTAGCTAGGACCTCTGTTGGAGGTGGTGGGGGTTCTTCCACTGGCACTGGGTGTTTTTCAAAAATAATAGATTCTTAAACTCTAATGTAAAAACAAAGAAACGTACGCGATGGTAAAAAAAATGTCACACCTAGATGCAGAACTGCATTACACCGACAGCTTCAGAAAATAAATTATGTTACATTCTGTGAAAAGCTATCCATGAAAAATCACTGTAACAGTTCAGTACGCACAACAAAATTCCATGACTTTTCCAAAAACTTGATTTTAACTAATTCGATGACTTCTCTAGGCCTGGAAAATATGCCTTAATTCTATGACTGTCATGAATTCTATGTCTTTTACAGGTTTTCCATGACTATAAGTCGTAAAAACAATGCTGTTATCCTCCATGGTCTCTCTCTCTCTCTGGCCACCAGCTGTTTACAGTCCTTTAACTTCTCCCTCCACCACTAGGTGTCACAGTATGTCATTCAGCTCAGCTATTTTTTCCCTTTTTCCAGATCAGATATATTTGCCTCTTCAGTATCAGTGGCAGACAATAATGACTAATCAGCAAGATTATTACCAGGTGTTTGTACCTTCAAAAGTTGACCAAGTTGATTAAGTTGAAATTTGATCATAGAGACTAATTTGGGACTGACAACCGACTCTCTGTCCTCGGGAAGACATCTGTCTAAGCACTACATGTCTTAGCAAATTAGCACAGATTAGCTGAGTTAGAACTTCCCTTACCTGTGTCTTCGGAGGGAAGGTAGTATTGCAGGTCATCCAGCCTGGCCTTTAATTTAGCATCCAGGGTGGAGCAGAAGTTCTGAACGCAGGGGGTCAGGGCCTGGGTTTTCATGGACAGGCTGCTACTCTGGTGCTGCTGCCCTCGCTGGGTCACACTGACCCACCCTGCATCGCTCAGGAGGTCCCCCGGAGACTCGGACCACAGGAAGGATGCCACGTCCACCTCGTACTGGGCCCCACGGCCTGAGCCAGGGCCGGTGCCTGAAACAGTCTGGCCCTCCAGATCCCTCACAGCTGAGGTGAGGAGCTGGACAGAGCTGGTGGAGATGGCTTCAGTTTCTTCTTTGGTGATAGCCTAGGGGGAATGGGAGGAGGGAATATTCATGAGAATATTACAATATGTACAATTTGACTCTATCAGCAGGCAAGCACTGCAGCTATTGTGAGATTAAACAGAACACGAACTTTCAAGGAAGATCGATCCCTTGAGATGCTGAAAACCGCTGACTTTGTCAACGATCGCGAAGCTACGAGAGCGCTTACCTGCAGGCGCTGTAGAAAGAGCTGCTGCAGGAAGTCATCCCACACAGCTAGGGAGCGCTCCAACAGCCGCTGACACACACTGCTCCAGTGCTGACTGATGGAGTCAGTGGACAGGAGGTCCCACACTGCGTCTCTGATGGCTGCCAAACCCTTCAGACTCTTCACATAGACCAGAAGGCTGCCAACACCACGGCAGATGTCCTCCTTACAGCTGAGAGAAGAGGGCAGATTCAGCAGAAAATCATCCCCTTTCGTATGATAGAGATAATGCTAGAGAGTCAGGAGATGGAAAACAAATTCCTCAAGTCCCCTCACACTTTTTTAGGCTTTTTAGTTGATGAAAAATGACATATTTACCTAATTCATGACAAAATTGTGAAGCCCCATGGTATCATTAGCAAACTATGACATTTTACAAATGTTTCTTGCTTATTTTGTATCATTCCATGATTTATCCTTCTTTGATTTATGGCAGTATTATTTGAGCAAATATACACCCCCTTCCAAACTTCATAAACTCTATTTACTGCAAAAACAATTTGTAAGATTGGCAACTCAGGTAACTTAACATGTTCTCAGTACATGACATAAATATTCATCAGATATGTGTTTTTATATATAAATACATATTCCTACCATCTTTTCTATCATCATCATCATGTATTAATTTCTTTCAATCTTATTCCCAAATTCTTTCATATAATACTAGACAGGTTGATCAGCTTCACCTTCTGTTTTACAAAACAAATTATGGCCAGTAATCTCTCTGATATTGTGGTGTGCAGAGATGGAACACTAAAACATTGTTAGGGCTTGTTGCCCTCAAAAAAATATTTTAAAAATGGTTAACATTTGATTCATGTCTAATTATCTCTAAATGTGTATATATGTATATTATTTTATCTTCTCTCTGCATTGTGTTCTATATATTTCTTGTTTTTTTGTTTTTTAAATTAATTTTCACTATGACTTTTTCTTCTCAGTGGGCTTTTTGTTGTCATTTATTATTTGTTGTTGGTTTTTTTTGCTGTACAATGTTAGTTTAGTTCTTTTTTTCTTTTTGTCTTTGTTTTGTTATTATTTACATTTTTCCTTATGTTGAGGGAGGCACATTTCTCATTTTTACTTAATCAGGATTTTATGCTGTTTTGTGCAAATTAAACAATAATAAATAAATAAACCTCAAGGTCTGATATTGAATGCATTATTTGGCTACTATTTTTCCTTTTTGTGTTAAAAAAAGTTGAGTTTTTGATTTCCTTTATTAAATGTGTTTTATTTTCTGTTTTTTTTTTAATTGTGTGTGTGTGTCTTTGTGTGTGTCTACATATATACAGTATATGTATACACACAGTGCATTTAATAGTGATAGTCCTATTACTTTTATTATCTGGGTAAGATGAGTAGGATTTTTTGTAATCATTCATCTTTTTGTCTAACTTATGTCTGTATGTTTTCTTTTTAATTATACAACTTTTGTGTGACTTTATTTTTAAAACATTTTTTTAGATTTATCTAAATATATTAATTTAAATCACAGGTCATCCTGAGCCAGCTGGGATGGGGAGAGAAGGGGAAGGTTAGAAAAAAGACTGCCTTTCCTTCTGGGGATAGCAATATGTGCAAAATTTATAAATTATATGGGCACACTCGGATGGGATGCAGCTATGTACATGATTTATTATTATACTCTGCACAGACACTAAAGAGAAATTTGATAGCCAAAAAAAAAAAAAACATCTCTGCCTGCTGCCGTTCTATAGAAGATCAGACTTAAAAGATCTTTTAACCAGTCTCTGTGGTTGCATATTCAAATACCTGGACACTTCTGCCAAACTGAGACAACACCTAAACCAAATAAAAGAGACAAAGATGAGCATGCTGATTGGTTGAAGCTTACGTGTTGATCCACTGCTGCAGGGTGTCGCGGAGCTGCTCTCTCTGGATTGGCTGAGCCAGGGTGCGAAGGGTGGGCTGGAACTCAGTGATGGAGGGAGGCAGAAACTTGAACCAGCTGCTCGTACTCGTCTCTTCCTGCAACACCCTCCGGTCTTTAGCTGCCGACACAGAGGGGATTAATGATGTGACATTTTCTTTATTCTTAGATATGTTTGCTTCAGGGGGATTCTGTCCACTAACAAATCCCAAGTCTCACCTTGGATTTCCTTACTTTCCCCTTAATGTTTTTAACCCCAAGAAAACTGGTCTGATTCCTTTCAAGAATGCAGGAAGAAGGCAATGATTTACTTTTCAAAAAATTACCCAAAATATTGCCAAGAAATTACGTAAAATTACATGAAAATAATCTGAAACTTTGCAAAACACAGAAAAGAAGTCAACCACAAACAAGTAAATAACCTGAGAACTATAACATAATTTTAAATTCATAATTATAATTAATAAAAAATACACCCTTTTTTCCAGGCTTTTTTTCCTTTTTAAAATTAATTTTCTAATAATTTCATATCTCTTCTTTTTCTTTTTCCTGTCATGTTTTCTTCTTACCTTTTACTATTTTTTTGCAATTTGCAAATTCTTACCAAGTCGCTAACTGCCTTTTTTCCCCCATTTTTTAAAAACAAAGCAAACAACTTTTCTCAGGTTTTAAAGGTTTCATGCTGGTAAAAGGCACCCAAACACAACACAAGAAAACTGATGTCGATCCAGCTTTCAAAGGGTTAACATGCACTATATTTAAACCTTCCGTATCCAAATGATGCATCAAAAAATATAAATCTTCTTTAAGGAATCTTCAGTCTCATCGAAACATACAGATATCATACACATGACAGAATGAAGCACGGCTTTGTCTTTCTACAGTAAGGATACATATTCATACATCGGCTAAGAAATGATACAGTAAGGAACTCCTTAGAAATAAACATCATGTTTCAAATTTTCCTTTAATATTAACAGTACAAACAGAAAATGTTCGTAACTCAACTTTTTATTATTTTAAATTCAGAAAATTATAGAAAGATATTAGCTGGGGAAAAAAAGGCCTCAGATGCAGCCCAAAATTTAGCCCAAACCGAGCTAACACAGGCCTGTTTTAGCAGCTCTCAGTAAGGATATCCTTAAAAGTATGCTAGCTGTGTACCTGCAGATGAGGTGGAGGTGACGTTCTCCAGGATTGAGAAGAGCATGCCACAGCTCAGGGCCCCCTCCCCCGGCCTGAGGCCTCCCTCTGGAGGCAGGTAGAAGACGGCGTAGGCCTGGAACAGAGTGGTGACCAGCAGCTCCACCAGGCTGCACACCTGGGCCTTGATCCCTGAACCTGGAACACATACAGACACACAGCTCTGATGTGTCACTTTCCTTTACTTATAGATTTACTTTGAAAAAATGTCTTTTTGTTGTTGTTTCCTGCTATTTTTGAGGCCATGTCTTATTAAGTTGCAGAAGTCCATCCAATTTTCTCAGGTTTTAAAGGGTTAACTAAAAGCAACAAGGACTGCCTATGCTCTGACGAGGTGGATCGGATGATTGTAAGTTAACTTCATCCCTCAGTGACAGGCTGTGTGTTACAGGGTTGACCTCACTTTGCTGCCGGTCAGTCAAAAGTGTTACAGCACACTGTGATGTGAAACTGCAGGAATGATGCCAGCTGCTGCAAGATGGTAGAGTACCGTGCTGTGGTTGGTTGAGCAGCTGATGGATGGAGGCCTTCCGGGCCAGCAGGAAGTCAGCCAGCGCCTGGCGTGGTGAGCTGTCCTCCAGCAGCATGGTAGACACCAGCGCCTCTGCAATGGCCTGGTCCGACACGGCACGGCCCCGCAGCAGAGACCTGCTGTCCAGGAGGATGGTGGACCTGCAAGAGGACAGACTGCGCACTGAGCCATGACTTAGCTTTCACTAACTGGATCTAGTTGGATCACAAATTCTCTCAGTTCTGAGGCCTGCTCTCTTAAATCCTCAAACCCCCAGTACCTGAAGTGTCCGGTGGTGGCTACCTGCCGCACCAGAATCGGGAAGCGGGCCAGGATGGGGCTGTAGAGGCCCCCTGTGGCGGCCTCCAGCTGCAGCAGGCTGTGCAGGTGGCAGCAAAGCAGGTAGAGCTGGGTGGCCTGGAGGTACTGGGACGCCTCCATGGCACTCCAGATGCGCTCTGGGATCTCCAGGAGGAGCTTGATCTGAGAGGCCATGGTGTAGAACTTCTCCTGCCACTGCCTCTGGTTCTGCAGCAGAAGCACACACAATGAATGTGTAAACTAGACTTTAGATCATGAGTGCTCTGAATTTAATTTGAGGGAGAAAGGCAAAAAGATAAGGACAAGAGGTATAAACACAAGACATACTCGACCATTTTCTAATTCACAATAAAAAATAAAGTGATGTTTTTGTTCTTTAAGATATCCATTAGGTGCCGGAGTGCATAAAACAGCAGCAAAATAGTTTGTTTATTTAAAAAAGTGCCAGTGGAGGATCCCCCACGCCCCTCAACAGAGGTCCTGGCTAAGTCCCTAATGTCCTAAAATCCCTAGAAACATACTAAAATCTTATGATTGTGCTAAAAGCCTAGTAACATCCTACAATGCTAAAAATGTAAACAGTAAATGGACTGTACTTGTATAGCACTTTCCAAGTCGTATTGACCACTCAAAGCACTTTCACACTACATTGCCATTCACACACACATTCACACACACTGGTGGCCAAAGCTACCGTACAAGGTGCCACCTGCTACTCAGTAACTATTCACACACACTCACACTCCGATGACATGGCATTGGGAGCAATTTGGGGTTCAGTATCTCGCCCAAGAATACTTCGACATATTGTCCGCAGGAGCCGTGGATCAAACCGCTGACATTCTGATTAAAGGGCGACCCACTCTACCTCTGAGCCACAGCCGCCCAAATAATTGTCCTAAAATCCTTAAAACATTCTAAAAATCCAAGAAATGTCCTAAAATCCCAGAAATATCCCTAAATCCTACAAATGTCTTGAAATTCCAGAAATGTCCTAAAAACCTTGATACGTCCTAAAATTCTAGAAACATGTATGGGGTTGGTGCGACTGGCCCCTGGCCTCCTGCTGCCATTTTGCAAAAATGGCCCCCAAGCAAAGCTAGCTGAGCATTGCTGGTGTAGAGACATACAGTAACATTAAAATGTATTAGGTGAGTGTGAATTTCAGAAATTCAGATAATGTGCAGTAAAAACAACTCTCTACAGAGCTGATTGAGGGTTTAACTTAGTCTTCAATTATATACTTTAAAACTATGTCCCCAATTTTTATTTTGAAAGTAGTATATGAATGTGACATTCCCCTGTGTGTCAGCAGTGTGTTCAGACAGTTTTCAAATCAACAGGGTCTGCAGGTAAATTCGGCACACACTTGATCCACCTGCAGCACTTCATTTGAGTACAGTTTTGCATTTCTTATGTGGCTCAGGAAGCTCCCCACACTGTGTGTCTGGTCTCAAAAGAGGCGTGGACATTCCTAAAAGTTAGAGCTTTGTTTACAAACACGCTGTATGCAGCAATATTTCCATGCCGAATAGTTCAGCACTACTGCTTGAGTCACATTATTATTTTAACTTAAGTTATAATTTGGCGACATGTGCGTGTATGGCACATGTAATAATCAATTGCCACATTTTTAAATGGGGTTTGGTGTTTGTACGATGACAGCGCTCACGGGCGCAGTGTCTAACTCTGGCGGATGCAGCTGAGTGTGTGTTCACCTCGTGTCTGCAGCTGCCGGCGCTGCTCCTGCCCTGCTTGAGCCGCTGGCAGTACTGGTGCATGTCCTGGATGGACTGGACGACGCTCTCCGAGCACTGCCTCATCTCTCCGATGGTGTCTGCGGCGTCGATCAGGTCCCGGTAGCGCTCCCCTACCATCTGCCTCAGCTCCTCCTTCTTCTGCTCGATCTCCCCGCGGACTTTGCGCTCGATCCGGCGGATCTCCGCGGTGTTGTAGCGCTCGAACAGAACCGCCGGGTCCTTGATCTCCGAGACCCGGAGGGACAGCGCAGAGTCCTCAGCCATCGCTCCTCCAAAACAACTTCAGCTGGTCCAGGAACTATAACCCGGAAGTACACTTCCTGCGTCCACGTAAGCAAAAATGTGACGACGGCTGAATAAGACGTGTTTATTGGTCACTAAAGCTGTCCGTCAAAGAACATTTCCGTGTAGGTCTGGAGCCGCCCAGCCACATTGCTGAGCCAATCAAATCATCCCAAAGTATAATAATAATAATAATAATAATAATAATGATGATGATGATGATGATGATGATGATGATGATGACGATGATGATAATAATAATAATAATAATAATAATAATAATAATAATAATAATAACATTTAGAAAAGTATTTGTTACAAGCTGAGGAAAAATGTCTAGGGAAAAGCTATATTTATAACTATAGTAATTTAAAGTTATGTTACAGAGATATAATTTTTAACTATTTTCCAAGTCACTTTGTTGTTTGTTTGATTTTTACTTTTATTTTTTATTTTTTAACTAATATTATGGTAATTTTCATATTAAAAATTAGTAAAGTCCTACTAATTTTAGGATAATGCATTCTTTCATTGCTCATTGGTCTCTTTCCAATGTTTTTGAAAGAAATCTTTTTTGTTTAGGTTTCAAAGGGTTAAATATGATCACAATAAGAAAGCCTTTTCCTTGTTTTTTCAGAGAGCTGTATTCTAGTCAAGCTGAAAAGCCCCTGAAGCGGCATTTTACACAAAGTATCAAACCCTAACCCTTTGAAACCCAAACTAGCAAGAAATTGTTAAAAAAAAAGTACAATGATTAAATAAATAAATTCATTTCAAAGAAGAGAAGAAGACTAAAAAAAAAAAAAAAAAACAAATAAAAAAGGCAAACAAGACTTGGAGAAAAGTGCTTAAAAATTCTAATAATTCGGTAAAATAATTTTAAATATACGATTATGGTAATTATATAAATATATATAATATAGTTTTCCCCCAACTTTTGTATTTTTTTCCAGTGACAATTTGGTCATAAACATTTTCCCTAACTTTTTTTTCCAAACCTACCAATTTTTTGCTTTTTTCTCCAATGTTTGAAATAAATCACACCTTTTATTCAGAATTCAAGGGTTCAAATAAAATAGATGTGAAAGGTGTCTGAAAGCAGCATAAAGAACAATGATGTCATTCCGAGTTTCAGAGGGTTAAACTTGCACCTGAAAGCTCTCAGCATTTACAAGTGCTTCAATAGGTGCTTAAAGTCATCCAGTGTGACGGAGCGGACCCTTTTGCGGCCCGCGGGGCTTATGTTTAACACCCCACCGTAGACAATAACAGTTTTAAAGCTCTGTGCTCTGTGTTTCCTGCTCTCAGTCTGCTTTACTTTATGACTACCGAGGAGGAAATAGATAGCAATAACAGTCAGAAGGTTACTGGAAGGCCGTTTGTTTTAAACATTAGGAAGGCAGATCCAGTCAGTGTGTGAACAGGTGCGTCAGGTGTCAGGTAAACCTTCGGACCCGGAAGGACAGACTAAAACAAGCGACTCCGTTTACAGGTAAGCAGCGTCTGAATATCACAATGTGCGTATAATGAATATATATATATAAATTACATTTTATTGTACATTAAAATCGTACCCGCTTTTCAGATTTCATGTGTAGAAGCCTCCGAGTGAATGAAGCAGTCATATAGATTACTGTAACGACTGTAACGTAATGATGATGTCTGATGGTTACCAGCTGTCAACATACAGTGACCTATATGATAGATCTGTGATACACATAGATACACGAGTGTTACTTTGGTGTATTTACACACACACACACACACACACACACGCACACACACACACACACACAGTGGGCTTCTGGGTTGTTTAACCGTTTGAAACCTGGATGACCTCATTTCTCTTGCCTTGCCTTATGACATCTTTTACAAGCATTTAAACCTTTAAAATTCGAGGAAATGGGTTTGCTTTATTTTGAAAACATGAGAAATGAATATGAGCAATTTGGTAAGAAATTTCCCAGAAATTGCGATTTATTAGGAAAATTAGGAGAAAAAAATAGGGAAAAAAAGTTCCAGAAAACCGTACTTAAAATAATTATAATTATGTATGTAAAATTCATTTTTTTCCCCCCAGTGCTTATTTTCAGGTCATTTCCTTGTTTGTTTAAATAATTCAACACTAAGTGATGGGGGCAGCAGTAGACCAGCAGCTTGTGTGTTCAGAGATGTTAAATCATTGTGTTTCTCAATGGAGTCTGCAATATGACAGCGTCATTTTAGCGTCAGAATTCACTGTTTGGGTCGAGGTAAAGGGTGAAAATATCCTAAATATAGCGTACACTTAAATTTATTTCTTTAGGAGGCTAAAATAAGTTTTGTTGCTACCTATCCACAGCAGTACATTGTTTAGCTTCTGTGTCAGACTCCAGCCAAAACCAATCCAAACTTGGGTTGTGCTAACTGACATCTATTGTGTGTAAAACACTGTCTATGGATAGGTACCTCATGAAATCCCCCAAAAAACAACAGAACTATCCATTAAAGGCAGTTCTCTGATACACTACTCTAATATTTCTCAACATGCTCTCTCCTGTTATGTACATACAGTACATACATTTATAAACAGACTAATGTCGAAGATTATAAGTAAATACAAATGCTCCCTTCTTTTTAATAATAATAATAATAACTGAGATTTATATGGCACCTTTTTAGGTACCCAAGGTTGCTTTACAGAATAAGAGAAAGAATAAATGAATCAAATCAAAATGTACAAAAAAAACATCATAAATGTTTTCAAACTTTGTGGCAATGAGCAACAAAAGAAGAAATGGCTCAGAAATGTAAAAAAAATATGTTTTTTTTTTTAAAAGGGAAAGAAAAAAAGGAAAGTTGAAAAGAAAAAACTATCACTGTTTTTGGGAAAAGTGCCTTAAAAATTAGGCCTATAACAATTTGGTAAATTCAGTTGAATAATGTAATTATGATCATCTTTTTTCCCTTTGAAAAAAATCCCTAGCTTTTAAAAAATATTTTTTTAAATACACAGATTTCTTTCTTCTTTTTTTTTTTAAAGATTATTTTTTGGCATTTTTGCCCTTATTGGATAGGACAGATCAATAGTGTGAAAGGGGGAGAGAGAGAGGGGATGACATGCAGCAAAGGGCCACGAGTAGGAATTGAACTTGCGGCCTCTGCAGCAAATGCACTGATTTCTTGAAATTTGGGGAACACATCTTACCAAAGTTGCTCATTGCCTTTTTTCCCAAAGTTTTTGATAGAAATTGCACCAATTTGCCTGGGGTTTAAGGGTTTAAATAGTTGTGAAAGGTGTCTGAAAGCAGCACAAGAAAAGGGATGTTGTTGTTTCAAGGCGTTAATTCAGCCTAACTGTCCTGCTCTGTGCGCCGCTGCTGAGCTCAGTCAGGCTGTGCAGACCGACAGACTCTGTGTGTGTGTGTGTGTGTGTGTGTGTGTGTGTGTGTGTGTGTGTGTGTGTGTGTGTGTGTGTGTGTGTGTGTGTGTGTGTGTGTGTGTGTGTGTGTGCCGGGGGGGCAGCAGGAGAGCGATGGAGCCCAGAGAGCTGCAGCAGGAGCTGGCGGATCAGTTCAGCCATGTGGTCTCCAGAGTGAAGCTCTTCCAGTCAGACTGGGACATCGGCTTCTTTGTGGTCTTCTTCACCTTCATCGGTGAGTGACGGAGAAAGAAATGGATTTCAGAGGCTGATATTGATGAATGGTTTCTAGAACACAGCAGGGTCAACATTCATAAAGCTGTTATGTATATCACTCTGATAAAGTATTTATACATTCATTTTATTTATTTCCCTTACTTTTTTTTTTTTTAATTTAATTAATCCGTCTCCAGCACTGTTTTGGGTCCTTTTTTCCCTTGTTGAGGCCACCACTACATTAATGACTTGTATTCTGTCACTCCCTCAATGGTGGTTGTGCTGTGTGTGTTTTCAGGTTTGGTTCTGCTGCTGGTCATCCTGGTCCTTATCCGCTGTTGTTGCTGCTGCTGCTGTGATGATGAGAAGGTAAACACACACACGCACACACACACATTCAGCAGAGCAGCAGAGAGAAAAATACACACTTGTAGCAAGGTGCTGATTCAAAGGTAGATATCCTAGAAAGAATGAAACACTGAGCACTCAGAGCTCTGATGCTATCCTACATTTCAAGTTGTAAAGACTGATGTGTGTGTGTGTGTGTGTGTGTGTGTGTGTGTGTGTGTGTGTGTGCGTGTGTGTGAAAAATGAGAGAAAAATGTCCTGAAAACTATATAAAACAATAAACTATATTCTTTTTGAAATTAATAGATAAAGTCAGTGAGCAACAAAAATGGCAAGAAAATGACAAAATGAAAGTAGCTATAATAGGATTATTAGATTTTATCAAAAACTGAAAGAATATATCCAGAAAATGTTATTGGGAATTCTTATAATTTTGCATTTTAAAATTCATCACAAAAAACAATGATTATTATTATTTATTTATTTATTGCACTTCCGGAAAGTCATTTTCTTGTCTCTTTTTGTTTTTTTCTTTAACTTTTCTTTTTTGGGGTTAATTTTGGATCATTTTTTGTAACCTTTTACTGATTCCTTGCTAATTTTGAGGGCATTTCTTGGTAAGCTGCTCATTGCCATCTTCCAGCGTTTTGAATGAAATCAATCCAATTTGCTCAGGTTTCAGAGGGTTAACTTATACATCCAGACTGTACCTTCTCATTCCTTCTCTTTGGAGGACAGGAGCATTGCTTAGTGTATTCCTGGCATCCTCTATGCAGAGACTGAACCATCTTATAGAGACAGAGAGAGATCTGTCATGTGATAAAAATGAAGTGAAGTTGAACAGAGGTCATTTATGACTCTGTGCTCTGAGCATGAACGTGGTGTGTTATGACAGAAAGCTTTCTTTTTGCTTCCTCGACAGCCTCGACGTCATAAGGTTGGCGTAGACAACATGGCTCTGGAGCCCTGACAGCTGAGCTGCACTCCTCCCGTACTGTGAAGGCGGATGAATTCATATATTTTCTAGCCATATTGTTTGAATCTTGTGCCAAAGCTTTGATTTTTCTGTCACCAGACTGGAAGCACATTTTGTTCATTTGCACACAGACAGAATCATTCACGAGTCCTTTGTTACCTAGCTATGAAAATCTAACACATATGATCCCTTTACCTGTCACTGCTGTGCGGGATGTGTTGCTAGGAAACCTCAGAGGAGCTGGAAACACTCAGCTGTCTGTGTTTTCAGGCCTCTGGAGAGTTCAGAGTCACTTCCTATTGTTCTGTTTGTCTAATGGATATTTGTTTCAACTTGAAGTTTTTGCTTTGTAAAAAATATATATAAGTCATAAAAAATATCAGCTTTGCTCTCTGTTATAATTATGTGCTGGTCTATTCCTCCCCATCATGTCATGATCATTTATGGACCTCTTGTCCTGGCAAACAGACACACTCATGTTCAGAGGACAAAGTACATAAAATCATATGAAGGCATAAATCATAAAACAGAAGAGAGATGTTTGTGTTGTTCTGAGGACAGCGCCAAGATTTACAGGCTCAGCGAGCCTAGTGAAGTTGCATTTACAGTTTACATCCATGTCTGAGACATGGATGCTTCATACACATCCAATCTCTACAGTCAGCACAGTTTACAGATTAGTGTCACCAATTCAGCATCTAACCAAACGTCTCCTCTTCTGTTGCTAAAATATGACTTTGAGTAGTGGCTAGAAAAGTGTTGTTTTTTTTTCAGAACATTACAATGGCACGATGAAGTTGACCTGAAATTTCATCATAATTAGCAAGAGAATTCAAAAACATATGAGGTCACAGTGACCTTGAACTTCAACCACCAAAATCATAATAGTTCATTTTTGAGTCCAAGTGGATGTTTGTAGCAAATTTGATGAAATTCCTTCAGGGCCCTCTTGGAATATCGTGTTCTTAAGAATGAGACAGATGAAAGGTCAGAGTGACCTTGACCTCTGGCCACCAAAATCGAATGAGATCATTTATTTAAAAACAAACAAACAAAAAAATAGTTTGCCTATTTGCCTCAGAGGGATTTACAGCACATGACATCCATCTGCCCTTAGACCCTCACATCATCTAAGGAAAAACTCCTGAAAAAGAACCCCTGAAACAGGGGGGAAAAAAGCCCTGGAAGAAACCTCAGGAAGAGCGGCAGAGGATGATGAGGGATCCCTCTTCCAGGACGGACAGACGTGCAATAGATGTCGTAAATAACAGTTGAATTACAATAATGAAAAAAAGGAAAAAGAAGGAGAGAGAGGGAGAGATGCACAGCAATAACAGTAAAAACAGCATGTCATATTACAATAGTGATAGGTGTAAAATTACTTAATGCACTCTATAATAGCATGTGATATCATGTGCAAATATTGTGTGTGTTGATAAGAGTCTCATGTGTGTATTGATAGTGGAGGCATGACGCATAATAATGGAAGTAGAAGGTCGCGTCAAGCAGGATCACGGCATTGGGAAAACCAGGACCCATGACACAAGCGTAGCTTCAGACAGGACCACAGCAACGGCAAAAGCGAGGCTTTCCCAGAATCCTGATCAAATGTTGTTTCTGGGTATTTCAAAGTTCTAAAGTGGAGATAAGGATAGTGGTTTCTGATGGGCCCAGGTTTATCCTGGTCCTATCAGAAGGCTAGATTCAGAGAGGATTTCAGGGACAAAATGTGATAAAACTTTTAAACTGGTCAAATACATTTTTTATATCATGTATTTTATTTGTTTAACCATTGCATTAATAAAGTAGGTAACATAGACATTAGACTACCTCTTCAGACTTTCAGTAATGTAAATCTATAAAAATAAAACAATTATTTTGTCCCCCAAATAATCCCCCAGAAAATTGTCAATATTTAACAAAAACTATTTAAAGTTACAATAACAAAGATCCCTGTTTGGTTCTTTTTGGTGGCTCCTGTGGCAATGAGCAGTAACTGCAGTGTGTATGTTGGCAGACTAAGTTTTGAAACCAGGCTGGTGAATTTATGTCCTGTATATCAAACATCCAGTACTAATAGTGCAAATGCACATGCTTTCAGTTACCATGGTGATAACCTCATTCAGTTATAGACATTAATGCAAATGAAAATCTTCCAGATCTGGTCATTAGTTTAATATGAACTTTTATTACTTACTACTAATAAAATAGTTTCTAACAGTTGCATCCCCCATGCTGCTCTCTGTCTCTTCAAATGAAACACTTCAAGTTTCCCCACGCTGGCTGTCCTACCTGTTCTTTACATTACCAGTAGCCGACACTTTGAAATGAATTCCCATTTGGAGAACTGGTGATCCAATGTTGCTTTGAAAAACTGGTACTAAAGTAAAATGGATCATCATGGATAGCAAAATGTTGGATTCTCAATTAAATTTTTGAAACAACTGGGCCCTGGAATTTTGGAGGTGTATAAAGCTGCAGGAAATGAAGACAATCAAATGTTGCTTTCCGACTTAGACTTAGTGTATTCAGTCTTCTTTGAAAGGTCGATTTATATCTTCAAGTTATACTTTACAAAAACAGATTTGTAAATCTAAACTCCAGTTCACTCGTCTTGGTACCAGAACTAAACACTCTGCTCTTCTCAGTTTGTGTCAGTCACTGCCTTCTCCTCTACATGCACTGAAGCCCTTCCTCTGGAGCAATCAGCTGATTTGTTTCAGCTGAGCAGCAATCAGTGCTCTGGCTGCCTGCCTGCTGGCTTATTGTGGGTCTTGTAGTCTTTTACTGGATGCCATGATGGTTTGTAGTCCTCGCCAGGAAAGGAATGTATCTCCCCTCACTGACTCACTGACAGTGGAGACAAACTAATCTGACGACGCATTTTGACAGCTGCCAACGTAATAACAGCCCACAAATGTAATAAACCACCAACGTAATACAAATCTGCAGCTTTCAATGTAATGATCCCACAAACGTATTAAATTTCCCACAAATGTAATAGCAGTTGCCTACTGTTAATGGTATATGTAATTTCCTACAAATGTAATAACTTTGACATTTGTAGGGATTTGTTATGTTTGTGGGAAGATGAAAATCTTCAGCTTTCAAAATTGTAATAACTTCCCTCAAATGTTATATGAAATGAAAAATGATCTTTGTGGTCACTGTTGTTTATTTACTCATACACCTGCCAACAGGTTCCAGTCAGCTCATTAGAATATATCACAGGTTTGGGCAGAGTGGGTCAAAAGTGTGAATAAATTATAAATAACTTAGAGAAACATTGCACACAACGTAGGCTGTGCATTAACAAGTCCACCTTACATCTTATGTATTACATGAGGTTGAAGATGGACTTGATAACATATTATGTTGTACATTTGTAGTAGGCAACTGCAGTTACATTTATGGGAAAATGTATGACATTAAAAGTAACAGATTTGTATTATGCTTGTGGTTCATTACATTTGTGGGCTGCGTTTATACGCAGCTTCAGTGCTGTAAAGAGGTCAACATGGACAGGTTAGTGGTTACTATATTTTTATTGCACAGACATCAGATAAATCATTTCCACATTTGACATGATAGGCAGCTTTTCAACAGAGATTAACACTTATTGGAATGAATTCATTTGTTCATGATTGGATTAGTGTTCACAGAAAATCAACATATGTGCAAAACGTGTCAAATAAATATGAACATAGAGCAGACAAACACTTGAAATCAAAGATTACATTTACAGACATAAAAGTAGCTTATCAGTCAGACATAACTGTATAGTAACAAACAGGGAATGTAAGATGTGTCATTTTCTACAAATGGATAAATCAATAAACAATAACAAAAAAACAAAAACCAACAATAAAGCAGAGGCCCAGCTCCAGTGTTCACCCTGATGCCATGTTAATGTCATACCAGAGTTATCCCACTTTATAACTTGTAACGAGCGTCCATGTCAACAGCCAGGTTGTTATTACGAGTGGGAAAGCTCTGATACATCCACCATCCACTCAGTGATATGGATGTGCCTTAAAACCACAAAGGAAGAGACTTGTTCAGTCTAATTAACCCTTTAATACCTGGATCCACATCAGGTTTTTTTTCTTTTTTTTTTTTGGTCATTCAGTAGTCTTTTACAAGCATTTCAACCTCCGAAACCTGAAAAAATTGGTTTGATTTCTTTTAAAAACATGAGAAAAAAAAATCATTGATTAATTTACAAAGATGTGTCCAGCAAATTGCAAAAACATTGGGAAAAGGTGACAAAATTAATAATAATAGTAGTAGTTCTTATTATTATGTATTCAAAATAATGTTATGCCCTTTTCTTTCTCTTTTGGCTCTTTTTTTCTTACCTATCTTTTTTGGGTTAATTTTAGGTCATTTTTGCTAATTTCTTGCTTATTTTTGGTCCATTTCTTGGTAAGTTTTTCATTGCCTCCTTCCAATGTTTTTGAAAGAATTCCAGCCAGTATGCTCAGGTTTCAAAAGGTTTAACCCAGATGTAATGGATATGGTGTTATATTGCACAGTTTTTCTTTTGTGCAATAACACAACCATCTTGATAACTTGGATGCTCACAAGCTGTTAAAATGGGAAACTCTGCCATCTTTCCCATGTGATAAAAGCATGGCATGAGGCCTAAACCCTCACACATTTTAACTGACTTCACCTGTGTGAGATGAAAGAGTGTCTGGAGGGCCGACAATGGAGCTGGTCCATTAACAGGTGATACTGTACTGTCACTGAATGGAGAAAATGTGTAGCCTTGGTCATAAATAGTTCAGTATCATCTGTCAAAAAATATGTTTGTGTCCCTTAAAAAATCACAGTGGGAAATGTTTTCCTCATACTATTGCGCCCCCTCATGGCTTAGACTGTTCCCTCCCAAACACGACTGTTTGCCTTCTCTTTGTGCTACTGTTGCATTCCACACATACTGTGCAACACCTGGCACAAGTCACTATATTCTATTTACTTCTATAAAGTTTGGGGACTTTCAGATTACAGGGACAGATTACAAAAGGATGCTCAAAATCTGTGCAGTAGAGGGTGATATATCCTTTTAGTTCCTAATATACACTGATCAGCTGAAACATTAAAACTGCTGACAGATGGAGTGAATAACATTGATCACCTTTTACAATGCAGTGTTCTGCTGAAAAAACTTTGGGTCCAGGCATTCATGTGGATACCATCTGACTCTACCCACCCAAACACGGTTGCAGACCAAGTACCCTCCCCATGGAAACGGCACTTCCCAATGGCAGTGGCCCCCCAGCAGATCAATGCACCACGCCATGCCCCGAAAACTGCTCAAGAGTGGCCTGAGGAATGTGACAAAAAGCTCAAGGCATCTACCTGGCCTCTAAATTACCCAGTACCCAACCTCGCAATCCACAGGACTCAAAGGACTTGCTGCCAACACCCCAGTGCCAGACACTAAGGGAAACCCCCAGCGGACTTGCATCTATGCCTCAACAGGTCAGAGCCAAGTCTGATCCCAGAAGGCCCCATGGTGGATAAGGGGTACTTCTGGGGTACCAGGACTTCCCACAGATACTGCATTTGGTTTGGTTTGGGCAGATCTGAACACAGCAATTGTACTCAAGTGCTGAATGCACAGAGACCATTTAGAGGAAGTTGTCTTGGTCCAAATTCTCCAGCAGGTCATGATGTGGCTGCTATAAAGCGCACCATAGACTGTAGAAATAATGGACATAGCTACTGTGACCTCAGCCACTGGTTTGAGGATCTCATTCACTGATTTGGACCAGAGCCAGCCAATGATGGGTTAGAAAACATCCCAAAATGGGCCTTGTGATGTCACTTGAGTTCTTTTCTTTGACTTTATGAAGCTCCTCCAGAGCCACAGAAGACTTTTCCACTTCTTAATCATGACCACGAGATTGACTCTGACATGTAAAATTGGTGGAGCGCCCTTCTGAAGAAAGTACGATACAAAGAAAGACAAAAAGATGAGTACACATTGAAACAGCTGTGAGGGAACTCAAAGTATTTTAGGGAATAAAACAGAGACCACTGTGTCCTCTCAGTACTGCTCAGTCTTCCTGCCCTGAGTGCACACATTAATGTTCCACACAACATCACAATTCAGATGACAATTTTGGACCAGAACCAGATAAATACTCAGTAAGTACAAGCAAATTATTCTAATAAATCAGAAACAATCCCATTTATTCATGGAGAAGTTCAAGTCAGTGCTATGAGACGCACCACACAAAGATAAATGTCAGTCAGCTGGGGATATTGATATCTGTCGGGGGTTTGATTGGCTCCTTCAGCTAATCATGCAACACTTGAAACTGAATGACTGGATGATAAATATTTATATATATATATATATAAAAATAAAAACCTTCGCAGGATGTCCCTTACACTTATGTGGTTAGTTTGGGTCTGTGGACGATGGACAGCAGCTGGATTAGAAGGGTCTGTAATTCCAGAAACTGGAGAAGACAGATATCTGTGGGGATGGAAAGACAGATGGGCTTCATTAGATTTATACAAAACTACAGATGCAAAGTTACTGATCTACCAACCAGCTGGTCAGAGCATTATTACACCTGCGTAACCATAAACTGCATTCAGGCCAAATTACACAACTGTCACTATAAGATTGATAAGTGACATTGTGTGGTCACCCACCTTGTCCTTGAGCTGCTGGCAGAGCTGCAGTGAGATGGTGAAGAACACCAGCGTGTCATTGAGCCACGGCACCACACACTCCACCTTGTGAACGTGGCTCACCTCAAAGCGGTTGTTGTTGAGCTCGCTGTGGAGGAAAGAGTTCACAGCAAACAGTATGGAGAAATTAAAGGAACATTAAAGATACACATGCTAAATATGGTACAGAGTCTGATAGAGTCCTGGAGTCCCACAATTTAGGACTGATTTCCAAACTGCTCTGGAAAATCAGTGGAGTATTTCTACATGATCAGTAGTGAACTAGTTCTCTACATGAACATCAGTGTTTTAAAATGTTTTATTGTTTACATTTACT
Source organism: Plectropomus leopardus (assembly GCF_026936395.1). Lineage (NCBI taxonomy): Eukaryota > Metazoa > Chordata > Actinopteri > Perciformes > Serranidae > Plectropomus > Plectropomus leopardus. The sequence goes on from NC_142193.1 coordinate 1,953,872, forward strand.
TCAATCTATTTATAGTCTGCAACTATGGGAGAAGGGAAGGAGGGAGGGAAGGACAAAGAGGAAATGAGGGAGGGAAGGAAGGATATGGGGGGTGAGAGGAGGAATGAATGAAGGTAGGAATGAGGGAGGAAAGAAAGAAAGAAAAGCAGACTTACAACATGGCTCCGGGGTTGTGTAACACTGAGCTTCCAGCAGGTTTGAAGTTCTGATGCAGAGGACAGACAGGAGACAGAGCGTTAACATGAGTCCCATGATGCTGAGTCAGCCCTCAGACAGAGCAGACTTCAGGCAAAGCTGTCTTCAGGCAGAGCTGTCCTCGGACAGAGCTGCCCTCCGACAGAGCAGCCTTCAGACAGAGCTGCCCTCCAACAGAGCAGCCTTCAGACAGAGCTGCCCTCCATCAGAGCAGCCTTCAGACAGAGCTGCCCTCAGACAGAGCAGCCTTCAAACAGAGCTGCCCTCAGACAGAGCAGACTTCAGAGCTGCCCTCAGACAGAGCTGCCTTCAGACAGAGCTGCCCTTGGACAGAGGTGCCTTCAGACAGAGCTGCCTACAGACAGAGGTGCCTTCAGACAGAGCTGCCTACAGACAGAGCTGCCCTCAGATAGAGCAGCCTTCAGACAGAGCTGCCCTTGGACAGAGGTGCCTTCAGACAGAGCTGCCTACAGACAGAGGTGCCTTCAGACAGAGCTGCCTACAGACAGAGCTGCCCTCAGACAGAGTTGCCTTCAGACAGAGCTGCCCTCAGACAGAGCAGCCTTCAGACAGAGCTGCCCTCAGATCGAGCAGCCTTCAGACAGAGTTGCCCTCAGACAGAGCTGCCCTCAGACAGAGCTGCAGACAGAGTCTAACCTTGGTGGTGTTGGGCGGCAGCACGTGCAGCTGGTACACTGTCAGGCACAGTTTGCTGAGGTTGATGTAGAAGTTGACCATGACGTCCCCGGGCATGGGCGGAGTGAACATTTTCTGGTAACAGAGGGAGACAAACAGAGTAAACAGAGCAGCAGAGCTGATGCAGCTGCTTTCATTTCACTGCCATGTTTGACAGTTGGTCCAATCTTCCCATTCAGCTCCATAATGATACATCTTGAAAGAAATTCAGTTGCAACATAAAACTCAGCTCAGTCTGTCCTTGAGCCTTCTTTAACATACTTGATTATTTCGCTCAATTAAAAGCAGCCATTTTTAAAGTTAAACCTAGTCAAGTGTCGTTTAAAGTTAATAGTCAAACTTTAAATTGAAGTTTTAAGTTTTGTTTCAGCAGTTTACAGTCGATTTAACATGAAAGCTAAACTGACAATAAAATAGATTTAGAAAAGATTTAAATCTTTTGTCATTTTAAGATAACATGTACATTCGATGCAAAATGACCTAAAGTTGAACTATGATTTAATTGGGTTTTAGAGCCAAAATGTTTCAAAATAAAATGCCTTATATAAGCAACTGATGGGATTCTGTCCACCAAGATGTTGTCAGAGGTTTTTTATTTTGAAAGGGAAGCAGGAAGTTGGAGTAAAACTGCTGTAGTTGTATTTCCTCATCTGTGTCTGGGAGAGACATTTAAACTGCTGTAAAAACTGATATAGAGTCAATATAATCATCAGAACATCATATTCACTGTCTATTTCTGCTTACAAATGCGTCTGAAAAATCTGCGAGCCACCGTTTCTCTAGATGTGCTGCAACTGACACACAGCTGAGACACACTTGACAAGCACTACTCAGGCGTGCAGTGTGAATGCTCTCACTTGATAACATGGGCCTCGAAATAAAAAACAACGTTTGGCGCTGCTCATGCACTGCTGTGTGCTATGTGAAACAGGTCTAACTCACAAAGACCAGCACCAACTGCAACAGGAGGTTACTGTGGTGCTATTCAATGCAACTGAGAGGTCTTTATTAAACAGGTATAATTTCTCTCTCTTCAAAACTGGTGAACTTTGAATGATATTGAATTGATATTGAGTAATATTTTAGGTAAAATCTACAGTCAAAGAGGGAATCAAGTGGGCTGTGAGCTTCTATCGGACTATGATATGAAACAGTTGTGATGAAGCTCAGGATTTATTCATAAGGGCTGCCTTCTTACAAACAGTCTCACTGTATGTCTGTGTAGGTTCTCAATCATCCAGGTCATGGTAATCTGAGGTTGTTTTAAAGTGGCAACTGGACTTGTTGGGGTTTCTTAAAGAAGTTTTAGCTCTTCTCCAAAAGGCTTCTTCAGTTCTAAAAGTTGACTGGCCAAGAGTACTGGACTGGAGTATAAAGCGTAGGTTGACCATTAGTATGCTAATGAAGATGTCACATGACTGTCGTATGCTAATTATCAAGGTGTCACATGAGAGTCCTGTGTTGCGCCAAGGATCTGTACATTGGAGAAACCAAACAACCCCTCCATAAACGCGTGGCGCAACACAGGAGAGCCAGCTCTTCAGGTCAGGACTCAGTGGCCCACTTGCATCTTCAGGATACTGGACACTCCTTTGAAGACAGCAAAGTCCGCATTCTGGCCAAAGAAGAGGGTTGGTTTGAACGTGGAGATAAAGAAGTCATCTATGTCAAGCTAGAAAAACCATCTCTGAACAGGAGGAGGTCCAAGACACCATTTATCACACATTTACAATACAGTTCTGGATTATTTCCATCAGAAATCCAAACACAACCACTCTAAATCATGTGACACCAGGGACCCAGAAAGGACCAAGACTGTTTGAGTGTCGTCAATCACGCCCCCACACTACTAGCTGACGACTCTCATGTGACATCTTGATCATTAGCATACTAATGGTCAATCTAGGCGTTATACTCCCGCTTTTGGCCAGTCTACTTTTAGTTCTGAAGAAGCCTTCTGGAGAAGCGAAACGTCTCCCAGAAACCTCAACAAGTCCAGCTGCCACTTTAAAAGAAACTTTGGAAATCTCACTGTAGAAACGTGAGATCTGTATGTTACAGAACATTAATTGTTGGCAGTCCTGGCCAATCCTCTTAATGAAACAGCCGTGGCACCGTGTGTAAAAAAGCACGACCTAAGTCTAATTTTTGGGTCACATGTATGTTGTCAGCTGCTGTGAGATGCTGCAGCCAGCTGTGGGCAACAAACTAAACTGACACTTTCTACCAAATGTGCTCTCTGCAGGTTTCATGAACCAATCTGTGTACTGAAAAATGGGAAAAATCCTAAAACACTTGGAAAAGGAGGGCAAATTGTGCTAAGCTGCCAAACTCTGTTGGTGTGTTGGCGCAATATTATTAGTGCAAATTGCAAAAATTATGGTGCTATTTGCAGGGTCAATCCATTCTTTGTGGATCTGGCCCATAAAGTACATATATGCATTGGTCAGTGGACATATGTCATTTTTATACAGTGATCGCACTATACAGCCACTGAAGTCTCTTATCTATAGCACCCTTGCATTTTTACAGAGCCAGCATGCTGGCATCACGGAAACAAAAGAGGTATAAGGGGTTATATGTCACATTCGAGACAGTCTCTCTGTCTATTGTGACATAAAACATACACGTTTTATCAATGCTTTATAAACAATAACAGAGACATTAACATGGCAATAACAATAATTAACCTTCACTGTTGGCAACTTATCTCAGAGGGTAACATCAGGTTCACACAGGAAACAGAGGTGCCAAACTGAAATTGCTGCTTGCTGTTCACACCAGGAGCACATTTGTCTGCGCTGGTCAGCAGCGATTCTCCTTTTCTGCTACTGTCTATTCACACAGAGAGCTCTGATCCTGTCTCTCTGTCCCTGCTTGCTTGTGTGTCTGCGTCTGTGTGTCTGAATGTGCCTGTCTGTCTCTGTGTGTCTGCTTGCCTCTCTCTGTTTAGGCACAACTGACAAGCACTGTGGAAGCACTGGAAGTATATTTTATCAGTTATTATGATCAAATCAGTTATATCATATCTCATATATACTTTATATTGTATAAAGTATTTAGTCTGTTTTCCTGCCAGATTTGTTCTTGGAAAAAAAACGACCAGACCCTGAAACTGTCACTGTAGATTGTGAGCCTGTTGGGGAGCTCAGGGCCACAACGCATCCAGTGTGAACAGTCTGACTGTGCAATACGGGCACCGAAAGCGAGCCGCTGGTGCTTCATGGAAAATTGTTGCACTTTGCAGCTGTTCCATGTCCAGTATAAACCCGGTGTCAGAAATCCGTTTTCATTTATACTCTGGTGTGTTGAAGCAGAGTGTGTGTGTGTGTGTGTGTGTGTGTGTGTGTGTGTGTGTGTGTGTGTGTGTGTGTGTGTATGTGTGTGTGTGTGTGTGTGTGTGTGTGTGTGTGTGCGTGCACCCGCGTGTGTGTGCGTGCACCCGCGCGTGTGTACTGCTGTATGTCCTGTACCATGAGACCGCTGGTGGCCAGCTCAGGCAGCGTCATGGAGGCCGGCGTGGTGAGGCGGTTTCGTGCTCTCGTCAGCTGCAGCATCACAGCGTCCATGAGCTGCAGCAGTGACACAAACATGAAGCTGGGATCAGTGACACGGTGACAGACTGAGATGTCCAGCTGTGTGCTGACAAGAACAGGGCGTGGTCGCCATGACGATACGGAGGACAGACCTTATTAACCTCAGCTCCTGTTTTAAAGTGGTAGCTCTCATCGCGGCTGCTCAGCAGCTGCAGGGCCTGGTTCACATGGTTCCTGGCATCCTGGATCTGAAGCGGGGACAGAGACAGGACACAGGAGGGACTGTGAGGAGGAAAGTAAGACAGGATCTGAGCTTTACCATAATAAGCATAAAAAAGTTACCAGTTTATATTTAAAGCCAAGATAAGAAAGTATGCCAGACTATATTAGACATGTTATTAAAACACAGGGTGAAATCAGAAGATTAGATTAGATGTCCTTCATCTAATCTTCCAAATTCACCATGTATATTAATAACTAAAACTTAATACATTAATAATTATGTGCTAAAATGTAGCATTCTTATGGAAGCCCAGTGTTCATGTTAAGGAGTTGGTTTAGAATTTTTTAATTTGTAGGGGATACTGACATGTTCTCATCACAATTCGTCACGTTGCCGCTTTGCAGCCGATTTCTGCATCTACATATTATGCTGTAGTCTGCGTCTGCTGTTGATGTTCCGAGATAAAAGCACATGATGAAATTACACAGCAACGAAAGCAGTTTTAGGATTATGCAATGTCATGGAGGCACATGGTAAGGTCTAGAAAAATAAATGTCATTCAGACAGGAATGGTAAATGCACAGCACTTGTATAGCGCTTTTCTCGTCTTTTGACCACTCAAAGTGCTTTTACACTATATGTCACATTCACCCATTCACACACACATTCACACACTGTGAGCAACTGTGATCTGATCTGCTGCTGCACACAGCGTGATTGTGCAGACAGCAGTGCACAGTTAAAGTTGGATAGTTGGAAAGTGTGAATAGCTCTCTGTGGCTGTTGTCGACTGTTCCATTACTCCCTGCAAGATTTCAAACGGATCCTCTGTCAAAAAATGCTCAAAATGACCACATTGGTAGTGCTAATGTCACTGATTAACACATTGTATTTCCTGTGACGACTTCATAATAGAAGTCAACTCATGTTTCTCCAGGTCAATGCTTCTAATGTGGAGTTGCAGCAGTAGGAACTTCATACAGCATTTTTTTCTGCAAACATTGATCATAAAAATGTAAATGATGCAATCATTGGGGCATAGGCTCAATCACCTTTGTGTTAACTCATTTGTGGACAGTGAGAATATGCCTCAGTCAACATTTCTACTATAGTAGTCAAAAAAGTGGGAAAACTCTTTCTCTCTAACTCTTGCTAAGGAAAAGAACTGATTCCTTACAGTGACAACCAAATGTAACTGTTTTGTTTCCATTGTTCTGGAAGCGTCACACTCTTACGCCTCATTCCCACTGCACAAAAAACCTGCTAACACCCGCTAACATCTGGCTTTTTAATGCCATGGGAATGCGTACAATTGGCATTCACACCTGGGTCAAATGACTCTGCAGTAGACACAGGTTTTTATCAGCTTCGATCGGCATTGATGGGAACACATCACCCGGGTGAACACTGTGAAACACTGACCCAAATACATCTGCACCGAGTTTGAAAGGGGGACTTCATAAGTTAGAGATAAACAACAAAAAGAAACTACTGAAAAGTTATTAAAGATCTTTGTTCCTGCTGCTGCTGTCAACTGTTTACCTGCTGTCCTGCCTGTCCGTGACATTGCACTGACTCACCAACACGACAACGCATGCGCGCGCGCGCTGCTGTCCTGCCTGTCCGTGACATTGCACTGACTCACCAACACGACAACGCATGCGACAACGCACACACATACACACACACACACATACACACACACACACACACACACACACACACACACACGCACATGCACGCCAGCTGACAGAAAGTCAGACTAACTCTCCAGCTGTAAATTCAGTAGCAGTGGGAATACAGCCATTTAGCGGGTAAAAACCTACATGCACCTGCTAATTGCGGTGGGATGAGGTATAACATACTGTACCTGTTGCAGTTTCCACTGCTTGTCCTCTCTGAACTGAAAGTGCAGCACTTGGCTGCTCTTTGCGACCTTCAGGTTTATGTCCTGTTGAGAAAAGCAAAACATTAACAAAGGGACATGTTTCTGGTAAATGAGTGTTTGTCAGTGAGAAGCGGACTAACTCACAGCCTGAGTCAGAGCCTCTCCCTGCAGAGTCAGCACCCCCTTCACCTGATCCATGCTGCGAAACAACACAGCACAGTTCAATGTCAACATCAGAAGAGGAACAAAAGGAAAGACATTACAATGTGTGGAGGAGAGCACCTGATCTGAAAGATTACAACACAAAGGAAATGACCAGCGCAGTCACTCACTGAGCATCTAACAGCCACTTCCTTCCCAGGAAGACTGTTGTGTAACAGCCTGGACCTCCTGGTATCGCCACAGAGCAGCTAACCATTGTAACACAGTAACTATAGTTAGAGTTAGAGCTATAAGAAAATGGTCAGAGGTGGAGCATTACGTTGAGCTGCCAAGGATGAAGTTCTCCTGTTTGAGCTGACTCTCCAGACCCGGCGTCGGCATGGAGAAACGTCTCGATGCCTCCTGTTGAAGACACAGCAAACTCACTGTTAGAATCACATCTCATCACTATGATGTCAAGTCACTACCTTTATGGATACCGTAAAAACTTTAATTAATATTCTGGGCTATTATTTGCTTAAACCACTGAACTTAACAGGCTTATATTTGGGACAGGCGACTTTTTTTAAGCCAATCACAGTGTTCTACATCATCTAAAGTGGACTTCAGTAGAGCCACGCCCCCTTTTTTAATGTTTGATGCTAGAATGGATCGTCTGGAAGAACCATGGGAAGGACGGGGGCGGGAACTCCGCTGCACGTCAACAAATGCTCACAGCGGAGTCATCCAATCACAGCAGCATGTAGTTTGGGGTGGCTGTGGCTCAGAGGTAGAGTGGGTTGTCCTCTAATCAGAAGGTCAGCGGTTCAATCCCCAGCTCCTCTGGACAACATGTCATCATGCATGCTCCTGATGCTGCGTCATCTGTGTGAATGATTACTGAGTAGCAGGTGGCACCTTGTACGGTAGCCTCTGCCACCAGTGTGTGAATGTGTGTGTGAATGGTTGAATGTAACAATGTAGTGTTAAAGCACTTTGAGTGGTCAATAAGACTAGAAAAGCGCTGTACAAGTATGGCCCATTTACCATTAGTTTCTGGCAGATTTTTTTAAATGGAGGACTTTGTCTGTCTGACTGCACCGATATATAGCCGATATATATATATTCATATAGTAACTACATAGACTGCACATGCACAAATGAAATGTTTAAATATTCATCCTGAATGTCCAGACCTCTTTTTAAATCAGCTCAACTGCAGTTACAACATCAACGTGTCACAAAACATCCATTTGTTTAACCACTTTAGTAATTTGTTCAGTTGACGCAGAGAGAGAAATGATATTTAGAGTTGAATGTGCTGCATGTACGAGGAGTTACTCAGAGCACAATGATGAGTGTCTCTGCCTCCTAACAGGTAATGTAGCTAGTTAGTTACAATCTGAGGTAGCTTTACTTGGCTAATTCCATTGGACTACTTTATACTTGTACTTCATTACATTTCAGTGGGAAATATGCTACACTCTACTACAATAGATTTGTTTGACATTAATTTAGTCACTTTTCATGGAGATTTAACTCAGCATCTTTCTGATTATGTTCACAGAATATTAATCTGTGAAGGTTTGCCACATACTGTTTTCAGGAAATACTTGGGGAAATTAAGGACATATTGAGCCATAATGACAAAAAACATTTGTAAAAATTATGTATGTAATGCATTTCAAAGTATCGATTTTGTCATTGATTTGAGTTCATTATTCATGAAAAATAAATAATGTCTTTTTTTTTGTAGAATTTGTTTTTACAATTTTTTACAGTGATACCTACATTGAGATTCTTTGTATATTGGAACTGACAAAAAAACCCAAATATAATAAGTCATCCCCATCAAAAATAAAATTTGCTAAAGATTTATGAGTGTATTTAGAGTCTAAATCCATCATTACAATATTTATTTTGTTTTTGGAACATAATTGGGTTCTGAACAGGTTAAATCAGACACGACACGACTGGCACCTGCTGAAAATCCGGTACAGCGGAGAATGTGTCAATGTACCTGGAACCATTTCTTCATTTCTTTATTTTACTTGCGCTCTGCCATTGCTGGGAATGACACATTAATAGTGTGATGTTGATTCAAAACACAGCACGCAGCCCTAAATGCAGATGAAGGTTTAACTTTTACCTTGAGGACATCCTGGAGCTGCTTCAGGACAGCATGCACCTCCTCTTTCAGCAGCCAGTTGAACTCCTCCTCCTGCCAAAAGTTTGCATAAATATTTAACCCTTAGGGCCCGCTTTAATATCACACACACTCGTTTCAGTATATATATGTATCATGTATACTCGTAACACTTCAAAAGCAAGGTTTAAAAACTTTATACATAATTTTATTTTATATTGTCTTTGAGCTTATTTTTTAAAATCAAAAATATTCATTAGTTTTCAGAATTCTAACCCTTTAAATTCCTCTTTTTTCATGATGCCACTATGTTTTTAGATGAAAAAAACCCCACAAAAATGAGATGTTTTCAACATACTACTTGCAAAGTAGAATTTTTTTGTGTTGATGATCACAGCCTGGGATATGTCAGTGATTAGCAGCAACACTGATTGTGACAGTGCAGCTAGAGGGAATAGCATGTATTATCTTCATATGCCAAATATGGTAAAAACGACATAATCGGGTGGAAAATGGTCAAAATGACCAATTCTAAGGCAAAAGAAAGAGCCCAGAATGACACCCAGAAATATAACAATTTTTATTTTTTGATGGCTGTGGGATCAAAAATGTCAGTTTGAATGAGTTTCAATTGAGCATTTTCTGACCTTAAGAGTCTGAATGTAACAATTTAGTTTCCACGGTGTATTTTAGACTTATTATAGGAGCTGAGCTGGAAATTCCAAGATTAAACAAAAACACACAATTTGGACAAAATGTATGCAATATGCATGAACACAGCCAAAATGATAAAAAAAAAAAAAAAAAGAAGAATGAAAAGCACGTAAAAAGTTGCCAGTCCCTAAGGGTTAACTCGGACAGTAAAATAAGTGCAAACGATAAGAAACATCAAAAACATTCTGCTCTTTGTGCAGTTGCTGCAGCAGTTATAGTTAGCCCAAAAATAATGCAGTCTGATCCATCAGCCCGGTGATAAACACAGCCTCAAATGTTCAGTTTTTGTTTAAACTGATTGAGAGACGTGTTAGACTAAGGGCGCGCAGGAGGAATATTACACAGTACGTCTTAGCAGCAATACATTTCTTAACTAATGAATCAAAATGTTTACTCTCCAAGGTCAAACATGCATGGAGGAGGATTCATTTCCCAGAATCTTGTATCAGAGCATTTCCTGACTGAGGAGTGCTGACTCACAGAGCGCTCCCTCCTCAGTTAACTCTGAGGTCCAGTCAATGTGGAGACACAGTATTCAAGATCACACCAATAAATCATAGATTGTAAGATAAACATTTACATAAATAAATACAGACAAAATTTGTCATGTCTGTTTATTTTTGTATTCCTCCCCCTTTACCCCTCAATAACAGAGATTATTATGGGTCAGTTTTAGTTCATTACCATAGTTTTTATTCAAACTGTGCTTTTTCTAACCTTGGTCCTATTGTACAATATGTTTCCCAAATACAGTTTTATTCCATAATGCTGCTTTTCCTCGCAGTCTTTGTCGATCTATGTAGAAAAAACAGGCCCATTCTGTTATGTGACTGGCTGCTGCTTTGGTCTGAATGAGCAACAGCCAATATATATAACTGTCTCTGCCCTGCTGTGAAATCCAATTTTGGAAAAGGTTATTTTGAAATAAAAACTGCTGAGGTAAACTCTGTTACTGAGAAAGGAAGTATGTGTTTTTAGCATTTCATATTAATGAGCTGAATATTAAACATATAAGTATTTCACAATTGTATGGTTAAAAATGCATTCTGTCTCTACTCATACTACTATTTATTTCAGTTTTTAAAAATATTCATATGTTTGAGAACTTTAAAACTCTACTGGTAAAGTACTCTGACATCACGTTACGCTTGGCATCAAGCATTTTTCCAGCCTGTTAACTGTAAGTCATGTCAGCTTTTCATCACTGATAACCATTTTCTGAGGCGTATCATAATATCATAAACTCTGAATGGAGTTTTCAGTTCCTCCAGGCAGCCACTGGTCTTTATTTGGTCATGCTGTTGCAGTAGAACATTTCAGATTTCAGGGGATTAGCTTGGAATGTGATCATGCTGATCGTTTTTGATTATCAGTCATCATGTTAGATCATCAATGATCGTGTTTGATTATCACAGCCATCGTATTGATCAATACAGTGATTGTTTTTGATTATCTCAGTTATAGTGCTGATCATCACAGTGATCATGTTTGATTATCAGTGATCATGTTTGACTATCACAGTGATCATGTTTGATTATCACAGTGATCATGTTTGATTATCAGTGATCATGTTTGACTATCACAGTGATCATGTTTGACGATCACAGTGATCATGTTTGACTATCACAGTGATCATGTTTGATTATCAGTGATCATGTTTGACTATCACAGTGATCATGTTTGACTATCACAGTGATCATGTTTGATTATCACAGTGATCATGTTTGACTATCACAGTGATGATGTTTGATTATCAGTGATCATGTTTGACTATCACAGTGATCATGTTTGATTATCACAGTGTATGATCATCACAGTGATGTTTGATCATCACAGTGATGTTTGATCATCATAGTGATCATGTTTTCCACTGTGATCCTATTGATTACACAGTGATTATGTATGATAGTGATCGTGTTTGATCATGACAGTGACCACGTTAGCGTGTAGTGTTGTTAAAAACACACCACTGCGTGTGATTTGCAGCAGACACAGGCCCTTAGATGGGAAAATGACTGTAAATACAGATTGGAGTAAATTTTCAGTGACAAGCATGGAGACAACGAGCTCACTTGGTGGTCGGTAATGTGGTAATTTGTTATGGTCGCTGCATGTTTACTAGTTTCTCTATTTCACAGTGTTTTACACACACACACACACACACACACACACACACACACACACACACACACACACACACACACACACACACACACACACACACACACACACACACACACAGGCCTGTTGTCAACATCCTCACACAGTGACTGTGACAGCCCAAACCCTGACTACAGCACCTGCATAGTAGCGCGCGGATGCTTCTGTCCCTGTCGGCTAGCAGCAGCTAAACAAACAGCTAAACAGTTAATGATACCTTGGTGCAGCTGAAGCTGAGTTATTTTACATTTTATCAATATCAAACGCCAACACGTTCTAATAACAGACGGCCCGGTGAGTCGGCGGAGCAGCTAGCCTCAGAGGCGGACAACAGAGCGTCTCTCTGCCCGCTCAGCAGCTTACCAGCACGGCTCTCTCCACCTGGCTGGCAGCGGACATCTTGGGCAGCTCGGACAGAGACCTCTGCGGGTTCAGCATTTTGTCCACAACACAGACGGAGACACTCGATGAACACGTTAAAACACCGTCCTGTCCCCGGGATAAGGAGCTCTCACTACCTACTGGATTAACGGAGGATGTGCTGCCTTCAGGTGCTGTTGGGAATAAAGAGAACGCTCACAGGAACGACGCGAATCAGCGATAAATACACAGTGAGAGGAATTTGTTTTGCCTTTTACGAGATACACTTGAATGCAGCATTAGTCTGGTCACACGTTCACTATTACTGCGGCCACGCCCACTACTCCTAATGTGGGAATATGACTTCCGGCCCGCGTCACACAGGTGACACGGAAAATGTTGAAATACTCTGATACTCAGTTTAACCCTTTATAATCCGTGCATGGTTTATTCAGAAATATGGGAAAAGGCAATGAGCAATTGCAAGAAATTAGTAATTTAATTATGACAATAAGGCTATAGATATAGTTTTCCCCTAGATTTTTTCCCCTGGCTTTTTTGAAAATGATTTTCTAAATCTAATTTTTGAACCATTTATTACCAAGTTGCTCATTTTCTTTTCCCCCATGTTTTTCAAAGAAATTCAGCAATTTTGAAATGTTAAAAGGTTTAAATGCTTGTGAAAAGCAGCACAAGGAAAGTGATGCAGCTCCAGGTTTCAAGTGGTTAAGGAAAAATAATTAATATTTTTGTCACAGTAATTAAGCAATAAAGCAAAAAATTGCAATAAATGCAAAAAATTATTAAAAGGTACAATAAAGTTACCTGAAAATTAGTCAAAGAAGAGAACAAAAAATAAAATAAAATAAAATAAGGCAAACGAGTGCTATAAATTATAATAATTCATAAATAACATAATTTAAATACGTGATTATGGTAATTGTCATTTTCCTCTAACTTCTTAACTTTTTTTCAGAGACATTTTGCCTTAGACATTTTCACTATGTTTTTAAAAATAATTTTCTAAATCTACTAATTTCTTGTTTGTGAAGCATTTCTTACCAAGCGGCTTTGTCTTTTTCCCATGTTTTTGAAATAAATCACACTAATATTCTCAGGATTTAAAGGTTTAAATGCATGTAAAAGGCATCTAAAAGCACCATAAGAAAAGTGATGTCACTCCAGATTTTAAAGAATTAATATAACAAAAAAGTATAAAGCTTTTGGAAAATTCTGCAACTTTCTTCCCTGAATGCTGATTGAATATATCCTTTTTTGTATGCTTGTACCCTTTTTATCCTTCTTTTAATTAGTATTTTCTCTTTATTTTTTCTACATATTTTCTTGTGTGCTTATTTGTAAATATTTGTTTTGTCATCTGTATTCCTCATAAACAGCCTACCTGCATCTTTCAGATGTTTTTTAAATCTTTTACCTGACGTTTCTGTACATGTTCGATTTCTCAATTTAAAAGAAAACACTGATATTCTTTAAAAAGTGAGGGCGAAATAGATGTAAAGCGGTCTTTTGTGATTTGCATCCAAAAATCTATGTATTTTGGTCTTGTAATTTTACATATGTGTTGTGCAAGGATATGAGTTGATATGAGTGATTTATAGTTGACGACTGTTTGTTCAGATTAGAACTATTTACGATAGAAATATTATATTTGGGTGCTGTAATTATTGTGACAGAGATAGTAATGCATTTTTCCTTATTGACCCCTTAAAGCCTGGAGCGACATCACTTTCCTTGTGCCGCTTTCCTTTGCAAGCATTTAAATCTTTGAACCCTGAGAAAATTTAACTTCTGTCAAAAACATGGAATGTGAGGGAATGCAAGGGGCTGGCCTTTGGGTTCAGTGTGCAGCTCAAGGACACATGGACATGAGGACAGGAGGACTGAACAGGTAACCCTGTGGTAACAGCTTGCTCTTCTTCCTGAGCTGTGGATGCCATGACAACACATGAGCAGTGATGACACATGCATACATGTCAGTAATCTGGAGAGGATTTATTAAACAGCACAAAAGTCTTGATATTTCCACATGTACACAAAATCATAAATATCCCCCAAAACCAAAGTTCCACCCTCCTTCCTTTAACAGGATCCAAGTCATTTCAATGCGATAATAAGCCAGATTATAGAAACCACATATTAATAAACCATTTACACTTGAACTCAATAATCTACAGTATTAAGAAACGAAGATGTTAGACAGCTGCTCGGTAGAGTCCTTTTCATCACAGCTACTGTCCATATAAAAGAAACCCTACGCAACCTAATGTGCTATTTACATCTGTCTTCTAAAAACTGCTCTTTACACTAGAGTGTTGAAGGGTCAGAGAAATCAAAAACCTTTCACATCATTTCTTTAGCAAACAGAGAAAACTTTCAGAATGGGACGTTGGATTTTTTACAAGAAACAAAATGATTCGGTTTCATGTGAAACGCATTCATGTACAGTTTACACTGATCCAAACCGAGGGCCAAAGAAACACCATCAACTAATTTTTTCCTGCATGGAAGCCGTTACACTTTGTAATGCTGCACACACTCCTGCCTCCTGTGTGTTCACGTCACACTGTGCGGGTCATCAGGGCCTGCTGCCACAGCTGCTCATCTTTGAAGTCACATTCCACATGGCCACAGTGGGGTCGACTATTGATGTGCTATTTCTTCTGAGGATAAAGATTTCACATTACTGCACTTACTTCCAACACCATGTGGGACAGACAAGAGCCCAAAAATAAACCCACATCCTCTTTGCATCTAGGCTTGTGCAGTATCCCAGGGTATTCAGAAATCCTGAAGGTATGTTTTTAAATACAGTCATAACTACAGATGCTCTTCTTTCTATTAAAATCATTGTACATAGTGCACAGCATGCACCACCAGAGCTCAGCCTCTGGTCTCTACAGGCGTAACAAGCAGCTGAGCTGAAAGTCACAGCTACACATAGTAGTGGAGGGAGAAGTTACAGGACTGTAAACAGCCGGTGGCCTGCAGGCATAGAAACTGTGGAGAACAGCAAGTTTTTTACATCTAACTTGGTGAATTACCGATTTATTTTGAACAAACTGAAGCTGGTGATTGTTGGAACAGTGGACTTACTGACTAGATTACAAGCAACAGTAACCTTGATGGTTTGGGGGAGTTTTATTTTGTTTCTGTCAAGTTTGAATGAAGTGTCTTTTGTGAGTTAATGAGGCAATTAAGTCTTGTCAGTCTTTTGTGATCAAGACAAAGTTGAGTTTAATAGATGGGCAGCTGTATTTCTCTGGTGAGAATACTACTTTTCATAACATTTTGAGCACTGATATTGTGTATTTACTAGTCGGAAAAGCAAAAGTATTACCACCCAAGCCTACTTGCACCAGCGAATTTTTGTTAAATCAGTCAAATTTGACAGAAAATGAACATGAATAGTATAAAACCCAAAATCTACTCTGCAAAATATGCTACCTGATGCCTTGAGCTGAGATTTCACACACTGTGCTGGATCAGTTTTAGTGGTGGAAAAGAGCCCTCCAATAGTCACCAACAGATGAAAGGGATAGTTCAGATAATCTGGGGTTATACCAGGTGTTTATCCAGTCAGTGTATTACATATGGTAGATTGTAGACGGGTCAGCAATACAATTTTTGCACCTAATAAAAGTCCTGAGTGAAAAAATCTATGACAAATTATGTGCACGCTATATTGAGATTATTTTTACAGCTTTCTGTCAGACACCCTGTTTTAATGCAGAAACCATGCACAGCTTCAGTTTCCCATCTGTGCTCTCTGTAAAGCCACCAGACTTCACTGTGAAAAGCAGGAATTTAAGCTCACTGAACGCAGGAGCTGCAGGTCCATCGCTACTTCGATCAGATAGTCAGTGTTATTGTGTCTTTGGTGAATCTAAACTAACCAGTTAAAACGTCAAAGTCAAATATGACTTTTAAAAATGTAACTGGTTATAGCAGCAGTAGACCAGCAGCTCCTGTGTTCAGCGTTTTGAAATCACTGTTTTCCTCAATAGAGTCTGGCTTTGAGGAACATGATAGAACTGCTTTATCAGAAATCACTGACTGACTGAACATTGAAAAATACTCTCAATATAGTGTGCACTGATTCCTTTTTAGGTGGGACCTTTGTATGTGGTGAAATGTATGCATATATGTGTTTTATTGCTCAGCAGTACATTGCTTAGGTTTTGTGTCGAGTGCCAATCTGTTTGTCCAAACTGGGGGCGTGCCAACCGACATCTACTGTAGGTTATACACAAAATCCAAACTATCCCTTTAAAGCCATGTTGTCATCAGAATTCCAACAGATACAGAAACTCAGCTGTTTCCTCTTATCAGGTAAAAACACCTCTGGCTGAGCATGCACAGCTTTGCTGCATCATTTGCAGCTGCATACTTGTGCAGAGTGTGTTAGACTATGTAGTAGAGGTCTTCCCAGGGCCAGGTCTGTACCAAATACTAAAAACAGACTAATAACCCTTACCTAATATGCAGAAATTGATTTTGAAACATTGGAGAAATGGCTTGATCTCTTTAAAAAAAACAAACATGGAAATCAGCAATGAGTAATGCAAGAAGAAATGACCCAAAAAGTAGCAAGGAATTGGTAAAAGGTACAAGAAAATTGTGGCAAAATAAAAAAGATGAAAAAGAAAGGAAAAAGAGAAGGAATTGACCTAAGAGAATTGCTTAGAAAGCTATAATTCTGAAAAATAACTTTAAATATATTTAATTTTGATAATTATGAATATAGATTTTCCCGTGCCATCATTTTCTTCCCTAGACATTTTCTCTTGCTTTTAATACTTATCTAATTCTACTGATTTCTTGCAATTTGTGGGGCATTTCTTACCAAGTTGTCTTTAGCCTTCTCCTCATTTTTTTGGGAAAGAAATCAAACCACCACATTTGCTCACAGTTCAGAATTGCAAGTTTCTGAAAGCAGCACAAGAAAAAAGATGTCATTCCAGGTTTCAAAGGGTTCATCAAATTATGATCATGATATACAGCATATCCAGATTGTTAAGAGGTGTGCTTGGACCCGTTCAGGTATTAATGTATTAGATATTCTGATACACAGACCTGACACCTGCAGCAACAGAACTGGACTCTGCAGAAGTAGGACCTCATCAAAAACCCTCCTGCAGCGTTCACACTATGAACAACAAAACAACAAGCTACATTCATGTTCAATGGAAGCCTCAACTTTTTTTTAGCGCTCCGGAGATACCATGATGCGTCAACCAATCACATGCTTTTGTTTCTAGCTGTGATGTTATTTAGCATGGTTAGTTGGCACTACAGAGAAACCCAGTGATGAGTCCTAAAACCTAGAAACAAGTTAGCATTTCAACATTTCTGGCTCCAATAGGTGTTTTTGAATGTGTTTTTGGTTAGAAGCCTGAAATTAGGTCTGTGGTTAACACAAGCTTTAGAGATTTTCACATTTTGTTCTACAACAAACAGCCCGTCAGTAAATAATTCAATGTGAACTCTGAAGTTTTATGTCTTGAAAAAGGCAGTTCCTAACAAGTGGCTGAATGAGGCTACAGAACGTTATCAAGCTGAACACAGCTTTTATTGGGACAATACTGTGGCTTGTCTATAGCCTAACATTAGCTTCTTCTTCTATGTGTGACTGCATTTAGACTTCAAAAAGGAGGATTATCTTGCTTAACATAAAACATGCAAGTATTATAAATGTTTGTTTGCCACAGAGCTTTTTTCTGCAATGGTCCAAAATGCAATTAAAAGATCCAAGGTGGTTTCTGTAAGGGAACCGCAGTGAGGCAACTTCTGCATCCGCCTACAGAAAACCATCATCTCTGGAATACTTGCAAGCTTTATGTGCATGTGGTGCACACGGGAAGACAATGGGCGATGAAATGCGTTGTTAAAATGAAGCTCAAACATTAATCAAAAGCACAGACATTATTAGGACTATATACAAACTTTAGATGACGTTAAGTCAAGGTGCTTTGTAGCAAGTCGCACACACAAACAAGCTTGTGGCAACGTAACTGCGGTACCGAGCGCATGAGCAACAATGTAGCTGCTAACGCTGTTGTGATGTGGCTCATAATGTGAACACAGCGCAATGAGGTTATGAGGCAGTTATGGACATAAACATTTTAAAGTTAAAACATGTTTTGCAAAGTTCCTATTTTCAACAAAATGCATTTTTTAATAGCAATCCCCCTCATTTTTTTATTCAAGCATAGTGCAGTATGTCTGTGGTGAACGGAATATTTTACAGTGTAAAAATAAAAAATAAACCTATCAGTGCTCTCTGATGACAAACTATGTGTGGAGACCCTGTTTCTAAATGATCTAAAACTGGTTTCCAATATCTGTACTGACATCTTTGTTAATTATGAGCAGACGTTCAGGATGAGTCCGTCATGAGCTAACAGCGGTTGATGTGGCCAATTTAACAGTCACTGTCCAGACCTGAATCAGGCCGTTTACTAACAACTTGGTGAACTTTGTGAAAACCTCTACTACGTAGTCAAGATCGACCCTGACCCTGTCATGTGACCACCTGCTATCCCTCCCTTTTTTAACCCAAAATCTGTTTGAGCCTGACAACAGAAATAAATAATAAAACAGAATTCATGTTAACTCTGATACCGTTACCTTTCCATATTTAGCCCAACTGTTCAGCTGTTTAGTTGTGTGTGTGTGTGTGTGTGTGTCTTGGGGTTAGACTGATGTAGCAGTTTATCAATAATTCCGAGTCCATTAGCTGCTGTGTGCAGAGCTTCAGATGTTGTATTTATTCTACAGATTTCAGTTTCAGTCTTAGACAGTCAAGAAACTATCCACCCACTAACCCACATCTAACTGTTTGATTAGCTTGGTTTTTAATCATGTACTTGTGTCCCATGATGGTCTAAAATTGGCCTTCAAAACCCAGCCACAACTGTTATCTCTAACTACCTGATAAAAACACCGTGGATGTCGGGGCTCAATGATGCCGTTCAGTTAAAATGCAACTCAGAAAGTGGATTCATCTAGTTTCATTGTAATATATTAAAAAACAAACAAAAAAAAACACTGTAAATGAGAACTTTTCCAAACACAAGAATAAAGGGTTTCAAATGTGGAAATCTCAAGTCTTGATGAGAAATATCAATTATTACTGCATTTTAAGGCCTCAACACATCTGTTGCTCTGTCCTTAACCTGTTCAAGAAAGATCATTAACACAAACGTAAAAGCAGAAATCATCTTGTCAAATACAGAAACAAGCCATGGCCAAACTGCACCAAGAAGACCTAAAAAGAAACATAAATAAATACTATTATTGAGAGACTGGAGGGGTTACAATATTAAGGCAATGCAGTGGCATGTTCTTGGTGTTTTCTCTCGTGGAATTCTGGACATTTAAAAGAAAAGCAAAGATCACACTCAATTAAATATACTCAACATTTGCACAGGAATAAAAAAAAAAAACAATCTTCTTTAGGGTTTATGCATCCACAGAACTGCCCCCACAGCTAATTGCAGTAGTACAACCTGATCTGGAGCACTCATACAGCATAGATTCCCCCAGTACAGTCAGTGCAATGCTCAAGGTTGCCTCTAACAAAGGAATTACAACCCCATGACTTTTGGGCAGCTAACATGGCCGGCGCTGTGGCAAAATGAAATAAAACAACTAGAATTTAAAAAAAAACAAAAAAAAAACAACAACAAAAAAACCTCATTACATGACAGGGGAGAAATAAGAAGGGATTAAAGACTGTGTGGTCCAGAGGAGAAGTCACACCTCGCTCTAGTGAATGTAGGCTCTGTAGACTGCAGATATATCGTTGTCTGACTGGTCCAGTGCCTTAGCCCTCTTGTAAACCTGCACAGGAACAGCAAAAACAAAAAGGACTCTGTTGTATTACACATGCTTCACTCCTGTTGTTATTTCAGGTTATGGATTCATTTATTGTTAGAAAGGATTCAATATTACTGCAAGGGGTTAAAAGAACATTTCAATTTTCTGTCAGCACACACAACAGCTTAGAGAGAAATAAAGGTAAAAACGCCTCTGCTTCACGGACGAGGGAGGTGAGGCGGAGATGGGATCCTGGAGCTTCAGTGTTAGGTGAGAGCGAGTTCGGTGTGCCTCTGACTGCTTGTCAGCAGCTGTGACACTTTATAGCTTGTAAAGCTAAAAAAAACTCATAGTTACACAATACAGTAATCTGTGTCCAGTGTTCTAAGTTAGTCTGTTAAATTCTGTAGTGCATCTGCAATGATCATTGTACTCATTTTATGGAAGGTATAGATATTAATCTACTCTGTGCTGCAAGAAAAGGCTCCACTCAGGCTGAGCTGCGGGGGGGCTCACATGTTTGCGCTGCAGTGCTGCTCACACCGACACAGAAATGTCTTGACTCAGTCAATAAACCATTATTTAACCGCTTGGTAAAATGATCATTCCTGTCACTATGTGTGGGACAGCAGTGGGCCTTTATCCTCTGCAAGGAAAAAAAAAAGAAAACAATTTTCCAAATGCCTAAATTGGAAAACGAATACCTAACCAATAAACGAATATTCAAATAGTCAAATATTTTGGTCCAGCCCTATTAAAACCTAACCTCTCCTGTAAATTATTTAAAATAATACATACATTTCACTATTAAAACCTTTAGTACAAGCTAAGGGCTGACATGTTTCCCCGCACCACTTCTTCTTCTCTTTCTTATTTCTTTTGTCTTGCATAAGGCAGGTTTGGCAGAAAGGTCTAGGCCTCTTGGTGTGTCTATGTCTTTAAATGTGCACAGCGATACATGACGATGCTGTGCACAGATGATGATCAGCACTTTTTGCTGCATGATACACACACTTCTCCCTCGGTTGGAGTGGCTGCAGGGTGGCTTTCTCTCTTTATCCAACCCTCTCTCTCGCCACGTTCTTCACTTTCCCTCTCTCTGTCACAGTACCCCCATTTTTCCACCTCTTTATACATGCAAAAGATGTGCCCATTTCATTAAAAACAAACAAAAAAGTAGATATACCACCATGTGGTTGCCTGCACAGCATTCGAGTTGCAGTTTACATCCAATGTCTGTGAAAACACAGCTGCTTCACACACAGAAGATCTCTACAATCAGCACAGTTTCAAGGTGGCTCTTGAGTTGTGACCAAAACATTTTATTTGGTCACCATAAACTTAAAATTTGACCTTTTACCATCAGATTCTAACCATGAAAATGAGATGGAGTGACCTTTACCTTTGAACACCAAATTCTAATCAGCCTGTCATTGAGTCCAAATGAGCATTTCTGTCAAATGTGAATAAATCCCCTCAAGGTGCTCTTGAGGCATCACTTTTACAAGAATTAGACATAAGAAAGGTCACCGTGACCTTGTCCTTTGACCACCAAGATCTAATCCATTCAGCATTGAGTTCCCTCGCACAAAAAATTCCCTCAAGGTGATCTTATGATATCGCTTTCATATTTCATATCAAATGTCAGCACTTCATTTTATCCTGTTAGACATTTGTGTTATGTCATAAGTAGCAAAAGAACTCTTAAGTGATGGCCAAAAACATGTTTTGTGAGGTCACGCCCAGATTCTTATCAGTTTATTCCTCAGTCTTCAGAGTGGATGTTTGTGCCAAATTTGAAGAACTGCCAGAGGACAGTTTCCTCTAGACTGGCTGATACTGTAACATCGTGAATTTGGTTTTCTCATAAGCCAACCAGTGTGGGATTGGTTACAGTTTTCCAGCTGGCAGAATATGTGAAGTCATTAAGCCATTAAGCTCTAGCAAATCTCCTATCAAACCTTTTATCGGCCCTCACTCTTTCTATTAGAAAAGAGCAGTATACCAAACGCCTAGGCAGCACCTTCTGTTTTTTTAAACCCTGAACAGGTCACCAGACTATCACAGGGCTGTCACATAAGCTGCATGCACACTTATATGTTTTCATTTTCAAACACAACGATCATGAAGGGTGTTAGCACCACTTCACAATTACTGTCCGTCGTTGTTTAACATGCTGAAAACACATATCACAATATGAGTGCTGAGTGGAAAGCAGTTTTTGGTCACCAGTTCAAAGGAATAACAGCAATAAAAATATTAAATTTTATTGCTGTACAAAGTAACAACACTGCTCAGTTTTACCTCATTGGCTGCTGCAGCCATTGGGGTTGGATGGTTGGCCATGTCACCCATGGAGATGGCTAGTCTCAGGTCCTTCTGAATATGTTTCAAATAGTAGTCTGGCTTGAAGTTGCCCTGTAAAATATCTGGAAGAGGCAAGAAAAATGGTTATTATTACCCTAACTTCAAAGATATTCTAAATTATTTTTGTTTGAAATTGTCTAACAGTGTTCATGTAAGCAGTTCTCTACAGCCACTCAAAACTTTATCAGGTAACATTGAAAAGGAACAAAAGAAAACCACGAGGAGGGCAATTCAGGATTCAGTATCTCACAATGGTTAGATCTCCTAACATAACAGATGTCACTAGGAAAATAATCAGCTTGGCAAAAACAAACAACAAACAAAAAAAACTTGGAGAACTTAATAAAATGTGTTCAACAATTCTCAGCTCTGTCACAGAGCCTCATGCCACAAAACGGATATAAATGGAAACACAACTGTGTAGCCGGGGAGGGGAAGGAAAAGGAGGAAAGCAGGAAAGGAAAAAGAGAAAAAGAACATCTTAAAAAAGTATAGGTGTGTAGACATAAGCAGAAAGAATTAATAATACCAAACCAGGGGGCACCCGGTGGCTCAGTTTGTAGAGCAGGCACCCCATGTACAAAGATTATGTCCTCACCACAGCGGCTGCAGGTTCAAGTCTTGCCTCAGCCCTTTGCTGCATGTCAACCCCTTCCTCTCTCCCCATTTAACGCTACGTATGTCCTATCATATAAAGGCCATAAAAAAACCTAAAACAATATCTTAAGAAAATAAAAATAATTTTTTATTCCTGCAAACTCTTCCATGAAATGTAACTCATTCCAAGCAACCAAAGCTCTCTTTGCTTGTTTGTTTTTGTTGTCTTTTGTTTGATTTTCTTCTTGTTTTGTCTTCTTTTTTCTTTTTTAAAGTATCTATGTTCATTATTGTTGTTGCTTTCGTACTTTTATCCAATATCTCATCTATATCATATATCATCTATATCATCACTTTGTTGACTTTGTAGTTGATTATACAGTATGTATACACTAAATGGTGAATAAAGGGTTAAAAAAACAAAGATAAGCAGGGTTCAGGTAAGTCAGTACATAAAAAACCTCAGACCTCTTTTGTGTGGACTTACTTTGGCATTTCTGGTCCACAAAGGTGCTGGCCATCTGGCCCTGCGACAGGATATCCAGGAAGGTCTGCTGTGATTGGCCAGTGGCCTGGGCCAGCGTTAGCCCCTCTGCAATGGTGGCCATGAAGCTGCCCTGCACCATGTTGAGGATCAGCATCATCCTCGCCGCATTACCTGCTTCACCTGAAAACACACAAACATTTATAAACACACATAAAAGGAGGGATATGTGACAGTGACCACAGTGAAATAACACTCATCTTTAGTGTGTGTATGTCTAAAGTTGTGTTGGCCTGCAGTAAAGCATTCTGAAACTGAAACACACACTAGACAGGAACCAGAGGGGAGACTACACCATTTACAGCATTACAATCCACTAGTTAGCGAAATAAACAAGGTTCCATAAGGTTTCATTGTGATGTGTTCAAGGTCAGCTCAGTAAAAATGACTACTAGGAAAAGGTAATGACCAAAGAAAAGCAAGCTGGTGCATGGTGCCATGGTGCTTCATTTGTGGTGTGTCATTGCAAAATTACACTGCCAACTACTGGCCTGGCAAGCATACTACATTGTTTTCACTTGTTTTTGCAGATCTGTGTACATGAGGATTTTCACAATGTTATTATATGAACACAGATTTTTTTTTTTTAATGCAAAGGACAGATTTTTCTGGTTTTAGTAGGGCTGTTCTCGTCTAAACGTGGCTTAAAAATTATGTTTTACAGAAGGTTATGCGCTATGCAAAGACCATTAACTCTCTGGAGTCTTTGTTGGTTTCCTGGCAACTGCTCAGAGCCAAGACATAGCCCAGTTGTTGTTAACGTTTAAACTATTGTGAGAGTGTGAACCTAGAACATTTGCCTCACTGAACTGGGAGCTGTCGTGTATCACAGCACCCTACATACCCAGGAAGAAGGAGGTTTTGCCCATGGCCTGAAAGCAGCTGCTGCAATCCTCGTAGACGGTTCTGTCACCAGCTGCCAGGATGACCAGCATCCCGTCATTGGAGAGCTGCTGACTTCCTGCCACTGGAGCCTCCAGGAAACGGCCGCCCCGCAATGTGATTACCTGACATTCAAACATTAAAAAACAGTTTAACCATTAAGGAGAGTTTAGTGTATTTTACTGTGTTCATGTATATGGCATACATTTTGGCAAGATTGTGTATTTTAGTTGAATCAGTGAATTTCCAGCTCAGCTCCTACAATAAGTCTAAAATACACAATGGAAACTCAATTTTTACATTCAGACTGTTAAGTGCAAAAAATGCTCTACTGAAACCCATTCAAACTGACATTTTTGATCCCCCAGCCATCAAAGCATAAAAACATACATTGTATTATTTCTGGATGTCATTCTGGGCTTTTGAATTGGAATTTGTCATTTTTACTATTTTACACCTGATGACGTCATTTTTACCATATTTGACATGTGGAGAAAATAAATGCTATTTCAACTAGTTGCACTGTCACAATCAATGTTGAATCACTGACATATCCCAGACTGTCATCATTAAAAAAAACCCTTGCCTGTAGTACATTGAAAATAATTAAATTTTTGTGGGGGATTTTTCATCTCAAAAACATAATGGCATCATGCAAAAACCTGGCATTAATAATGTATAAAAATCAATGCTGCTGCTAGTTTTGATTATCACACCCCAGGCTGTGATAATCAAAAAATTAATAATCTACTAAGCATATAGCACTTGAAAATATTTTTTTTGTGTGCGTGTGGGAGGGTGGGGTCATCTAAAAAATAAAAGCATCATGAAAAAAACTTGGCATTTAGAGGATTCAAATTTGTATGAATGTTTGATATTTATGATTAGGACTAATGTTGGCAAAAAAATTATGTCAGTGAAAGTAGAAAATAATACTCATGGTAATAACATTTTTTTAAAGCTTGAAGCACATTTGTGTGAAGAGCAATACCAGTGTGTGAAATATTAAAGGGGGCCCTAAGGGTTAATACAGCATTACTTATGATTCTCCAGTGACGATAAAAAACACTGCTGTAAATATTTCAGGTGGATGTGAAAGTTGCAGTCGTTTTAAGGATTCGGAATGGTTCCTGCTGGTAAAACTTTTTTGAAATCAGATATAGTGAGTGACTTTTTCTGGTGTACTTATAATAAAGTTGTGTGTTTGTTGAGTTAGTGTATACCTGTGAGAGTTCTGTGATGGTCTCCGGGTCTACAGTGGACATCTCTATGTAGCATTTGCCCGGCCTGATTCCCTGCAGCACGCCACTGGGTCCCAACACCAACTGGAGAGCAACAAACACACACAGAGGGTTTTTTTTAGCAACAAGCAGGTCATTCACACCTCCACAGGAAGCCATTTATTGTAGCTGAGCTGCTACTCACATCCCTGGCAGCCTTTGGGTCAGAGACACAGGAGAATGTGATATCACACATGGAGGCCACCTCTGCAGGAGTCCGGCCTAACCTGGCGCCCTCCTGGATGAACAGGTCACACTGCAACACAGCAGGCAGGGGTCATTTTCTAAAGCAGCAGCAGCATGCCACACATGATACATCAATGCAGCAAATGCAGCCAATATTGTCATTAAGAATCAAATAAGCGCTGCCAACCTCTGGTTTAATTCATGTCGTGGTGTCTGCAGGGATGCACCAATTTTGAAATTCTGGGCTAATACTGATGTTTAAAATTTAAATCTGGCTTCTGTAATCAAACTCTCCTAATTGTTAATGTACCAAACTGGCTACATGACTGTACAACTCCTTTTCTACCAAAACTATAGCGTGTAAACAGATTTTTTAAACATGGGAAAACCCCCTAAAAATAGGTGATCCTGTCATTTTCCATTGCCAGTAGAGCAGAGTTGTGTACAGTGCCCAGCAGCAGACAATAATGCCTTACTATGTGTGTTTTTTTTCTTCTGACGTGTCATGTTCGACGCCATGGACAGGCGAGAAACTAGTTGGTAAGCAACATGGAAGCCAGAGAAATGTTACTGTGGTTACTATTTTTTTTTTATATTTCTTACTTATTCAGTCAGTCGCTGCCCCGTTGCATCATGCTAGCTAAGGGGAAAAAATTGACACATTAACCCAGGTGTTGAATTTCCATCACAGCAGGAGCTGATAACTATTTGTGTCTACTGCAGAGTCATTTGACCCAGGTGTAATTGCAAATTGTTAACCTTTCCCATTGTATGAAAAAGCCAGATGTTTTGAACAGTGGTAGAGGCAAATAGGGCTGTGTCTACTAGGGACTTTTTTTTCTGAGGCCACCATATTTTTTTATGCTTTTCAATGGGAGGGTCATGTATTGACTCTGTGCTGGACGACAGTACCTTTTCTGCTGTGCGGTTCCACACTGTGACAACATGACCCATTTTCAACAGGTTGGAAACTATACCGCTACCCATCAGCCCCAGACCCAGGAAACCTATCCTGAAGGGCAAAGTCCAAGCACAACAAACAAATCCAAACATGAGCAAGAAATATTTACATTCTTATGTCCACGTAACCCATTAAAAGGTTGGTAACAAAGTCAATAATAGCAATCCTAGGTGTTAAAGAAATACTTAATACAAAATAACCATTTGTAACTGTTAGTTACGCCATGTTACCTTGAATTTGTGAGGAAAACTTTGTTTTTCTCACATGCCTCCACAGAAAATGGCAAACATATTGATATGATTGACTTAGGACCACATTTAACAACAGCAAAACTATATCACAATATCTGTTTACAAACTCACACTACTCGTGCAGTATAATCCAAGTGTCACTCATCCAGCTGTATACTGCATACTTCACAAACACAAGCATTTGCACTAAAAAATAGTTTTGCTGTTGTAAAACATGGTCCCCAATCAATTAATATGTTCTGTATTTTTTGTGCAGGCATGTGAGAAAAACAAGTGTTTCTTCATGAATTCACTGTAACCCTGAATGACTAGTTGATATAAAAATTGTCATTTTGTGGGTGAAGTATTCCTTTAAGCTCATGATCTGTTTTTTTTTGTTAAATGTGGTAAGTCATTTTGATAATGGTGTGTGATGCTGCAGTTAGGATGTGTGAATACCTTTTATCTGTGGGTGTGATGCTGCCATTGATGGCTGTGCTGTCTGCTGCTTGGATAGATGTTGACCCTGTGTCCTGCACATCAAAAATAAAACTGTCAACAAAATATCCCTAAAATTTTATTATTAAAGAAAAAAACACATTAAAATTCAAATGGATAGGTAAAGTAGATCCACTAAAGTTGGAACATTTTAACTGGTTAGTTTTACTCAAAGTTAATGAGATACTTCACCTCTTCAATGATCTTCAGGCGCTTGCTAATGGGTTCCATTGATGATGCTGGCTGTGGACAGTAAGCAAACAGACAGAAGTGACCAAAATTCTCTTCATACATCCCACTGTAACACCTATTTCACATTACAGTCACTACATTAAAGATAAACAATGCAGGATGTTCCCCACAAACTATGTATGGACTCATACAGCAGTAATCCCTCTCAGTTATCACTAATGACCCACTCTCTCTGTGTGTAGAGGTGTATCTGCAGGGACTCAGCCCTCCGCCTGGATATTGTTATTTCTTCCAAATTCTCTACAGTCAGGACTGTATGTCCCAAAGACAGGTAAAGATCTTTATGAGTACTGACTAAATCAGAGCCAGGCCGACATTCTCAGAAGAAAACATGAAAACAACTTTACGGAGTCTCAGATTTGTTAACAAACAAGATCAAACATGAAAAGCTGATAGGACAATATAAAACTCAAACCTAAAACTAATCCAGATGCAAAACAAGAGAAGAGAAAATATTATAGAACGCAAGTGTCAAAATACTGAGCATGATTCCTCTTACCTTCTCAGACTGGCTGAGTAGGAAGTGATGGAAATGTGGGTCATCTTTCACCGGCTGAAACAGAAGTAGAGTTCATTATGACAGCGTTCTCTTTGCTTATGTAGCGACACCTGAGTGCAGAAAGCATTAAGTCCACACCACACCATGCTGACACTTCAGGGCTCCCACCATGCTCCTGACACAAACTGACACAATTTTCAGGAATTTTGATTCCATACATGGCCTATAAATCAAGTTTTGCCCTTGATTTTTAATGATGAAAGGCTAATCAGCATCCCCAAATGTCTCTAAAGGCCCTGACACACCAAGCCGACAGTCGGCTGTAGGTCAATGTTGGAGTGTGCGTGGCCCTCGCCCATGCAGTGTGTCCCGCACCATTGGCTCTTGACTCAACTACATGAATGTTGAATTGGCAGTGGCACCTGACTTGTTATGAAATGACTCTGACTTGCATTGCAGCTTAACACATGGGAAGAGAAACAGAAGTGAAAAATGTAAACAAACTGCCAAAGTCGAGAGGATGCGAGGTCAAAACAAACTTGTTCTATAAGTTGATCGTTTTTCTCCTGCCATGAGTATATTTTGGCAGAAAAATTTCCTGATAGTTTGTGTTGTTAGCAAATCTGCTTTGTACTTTCAACATTAGATTGTTTTGTTAATTTGCTAACTGGCTAACTAGCATCAAGGTGATCTTCCTGTTTCATTTTTTAAATGGTAAAGACAGATGACCGCCATCTGCTAGTATAGGGGGGTTTCCTCTCATGCAGGCGTACGAACATACGTGCTGGTTGGCCACGAGTTTGGTGTGCTCATGTTCTAGCTTTTGGCTGAGACACTGCAACGTGAGGGGGGCTTATGTCGTCACTAATTCTCTAATTTCGGTTTGGTGTGTCTGGGTCTTAATTCCCCAAATACATTAAACAAGTCTCTTAAAACTCTACAATGTCAAAGAACTCCACATGGGTGAGAACCTTGTATGTGTTCAACTGATGTACTCATCAATCAGGTTAAAAAGCCAACAGCAAGTTATTTTTTATTTACTGACCTTTAGAATACTTACACCAACACAGAGCAAGAAGAACAAAGTTTTATGTTAAAAACAACTAGAAAAAAATCTACATGCTTTATGTAATGTATGAGATCAGTGGCCTCTGATTTGACAATTACAGGTGAATTGCATTCATTACTCTACACTTCTATGCTTATCACTGGCTCATATCCTGCAGTGAGTGTAAATGTAGTATAAGGTAATCAAAACCAAAACGTGTTAGCACGTCACAAAGTGAGAGAACTAACTTTTGCGTTTTATCTGTAACAGAATGGCTCAGTGTGAGTCCTTTGCAAATAGATGGCTTTTGACTTCAATGCATCAGGTGCTTGCATCTCTATTAATATAATCAGCTTAACGCACAACACCAGTCCCTGGCAGATTCTCTTCATGCTGTTCTACTTCTATTTTGGCCCACAAACATACAGACACATCAACAGGATTTCTGTCGTTTAGGTTTCTGAAAGCAGTAAAATTGCCAGATGAAAGAAGGAAATGAGCTTCTGTTTCCAAATCAGCAGACCATAAAGAGAGCCGAGGGCTACAGCAGCTCTCTGCTGGCTGACTGTGCTGTACTGACACACTAACTTTATTCAAAAAAGGTACACATCAAGGCAATACATGCTTTCCTCTATGAATTACGTCTACTTTAAAAAAATACTGTTCTTTCTGAATCACAGTACATGTTTTGATGCTGTTTTGGAATTCCAAAGTTGTGTTAGAACTGCAGCAGCACATTGGCCACTGTCGAGGTTTGTGAAAATGTTTTTATTAGGCTTGGGAGGTATCATGGTATTACATTATACCAGGTATATTTAGAAATCCCAAAGGTATGTTTTTCAATACCGTCATAAATCCATGGGGCTCCTCTTTCGATTAAACTCACTGTGTGTAGTGCACAGCACACACCACCAGAGCTCAGTCTCTGGTCTCTATCAGTGGAACAGACAGCTGAGCCTAAAGACACAGTGGTGGTGGGAGAAGTAACAGGACTGTAAACAGCCGGTGGCCAGCAGACGGAGAGACTGTGGGGAATAACATGATTTTTTTTTACATCTATTTTACTTTGACCAAACCAGAGCTGGTGATTGTTGGAACAGTGGACTTGTTAACTAGCTTCCTAAAAAGAGTAACTACGATGGTTTGGGTGAGTTTTATTTTGTTTCTTTTGAGTTTGAACAAAGTGTGTTTTATGATGGGTTAACATAGCAATTAAGCCTCGTCAGTCTCCCGTTATCGAGAGAAAACTGAATTCAAAAAGTGTACAGTTCTCTATTTAATACAGAAAATAGGTGTGCGAATATTACTTTTCTTAACATTTTGTGGGTTTCTATTGTGTATTTATTAGTGAGGAAAGTTGAAATTAAGAAGCACACTTGACATCTGGGGCAGGGACAGTAGCACCACTAGCACTGTACGTAGATCAACCGTTGGGAGTGCATTTTCTTCACACACACACATTTTTTCAGGAAAACATCGATTTTCAACCAGATCTGTGTCATGGTACTAGGTCCTGAATGAACTGTGTTTGCCTTACAGCTGTGCTGCGAGTGCCAAGACCCCCCCCCCCCCAACCAATGCACTGGCCAAAGTCCATCGGATAACATGAAAACATAACTGGGACCTTTGTTTCATTTTTATCTTTCCTTTTTTTATTTGCCTTACATGTTCAAAATTAATATCAATCCATCCATCCCTGCTGGCAAATGAGAAGGGAGTTTCAGGCACTCGTAACATGAAGCTTAGTCTGTCTGACACAGAGCTGGTTGCAAATCGGCAGCATTTCTTTCAGAGCACTGCATTCAGGGTTGTCGTCAATCCTGATCCCGACGAGCAGGTTAGCTCTCATTACTTCTGAACACTCATAGAAAGCAGGAAGCCTGTCAGGAAATCACACATTTCTAGGTCAACTCAGTCAAACCTCTGTCTCCTTTTGAGCCTCCACTTACAGAGTCAGTGACCATTTTAACAGCACACGCCAAACAAAGAGTTTGAGTAGTCAGGAGTGAGCACCAAACAGGTCAGAAGGGAAAGGTCTGCAGTTGCTGGTGATTAAAGCCAAAGCTTAAGGTCAGGTAGAAAAAAAAGCAAGGCAAGGCAGGCTTGTTGGGAAGGGGGTTCACCTACACTGCTTTCCCATTTGAATCCTGAGCCAGGTCCAGCCCCCAGCCTCTCAAGAGTGGACGGCTCGGGGTCAGAGTCAGTTAAGTCCTTAAGGAGGAGAGAGACACATATTCACCTTTTAATTCAAAAGGGTGAATTTTTTAAAGGACCATGTCCGCTGTAGTGGGGGTTTTCGGTCTTGTACTAAGGAGACAGTGTTGAGGGCCAAATATTAAATTCTACTGATTTCCACCTTACTGGGGTAGAGGCAGAAATCTCACATAGACCTGGACGAATAAAACCAAACTGATCTGCAGGGACAGATGCCACTAGAGATGAGAGAAAAAATGGGTGAACCAAACCTTAAAGTAAGGGTGAGAAATGTGGTATAACCCTTAGAGCTGGCTTTAATATTACACACACTTGTATCACTCTGTGCACAAAATGAGCTTTTCAAAATCAAGGTTTAAGAAAAAAAAATCATCTTCTACTTTCATTGAGTTATTTTATTTCACCAACATGCAATGTTTTTGTCATGATCCAACTATGTTTTTAGATTAAAAATAAAAATATTATTTTCAATATACTACATTCATATACATACGACAGCGGAGCACCTTCTCCAACAGACTGATTCAGCTTCGCTGTCGAAAGGACAGATACAGGAAATCTTTCCTGCCACAAGCCATCCACCTGTACAATAACTCACCTCTGTCTGCTCTTTAAACTCCGGTCTTAGCTCCATGTCACTCTACACTGCTGACTTTATTTTTATTTATTCAGATACTGTTCCGCACTTTACACATGTATATATGTATATATGTACAGTCTCTTAGTTTTTTAGTTTTTTTGAGCGTATTCCTTTATATTCTATTAATAATGTGTGCTCTTTATTCTCTTGTTCTTACTGCATGGCGCTGCTACACCCCAATTTCTCAGTTTTGAGATCAATAAAGTATATCTATCTATCTATCTATCTATCTATCTATCTATCTATCTATCTATCTATCTATCTATCTATCTATCTATCTATTCAAAGTAGATTAGCTGGATAATCACAGCCTGGGATACGTCAATGATTTGCAGCAACATTGATTGTGACAGTGAACCAAGGAAAATAGCATGTATTTTCTCTATATGCAGGATATGGTAAAAATTATGTCATCAGGTGAAAACTTGTAAAAATGACAAACTCCAACGCAAAAGAACGCAGAATGACACCCAGAAATAATAGTACATGTTTTTATGCTTTGATGGCTGTGGGATCGAAATCTGCAGTTTGAATGGATTTCAATGGAGCATTTTTTTAACCTTAACAGTCTAAATGTAAGAATTGTGTTTACACTACCATATGCATGAACACAGCCAAAATTAACAAAAAATGAAGAATGAAAAGCATGTAAAATGCACCAAACACTGCCTCAGGGTTAAAACATCATAAGCTCCTCAGCTTCTGCTGCTTAACATGGCCTTCTTAAAGCTGTCAAAATCAAGGTGGAAACTCCAAGTTTATGAGGTCAAGTTAATTATTAATTACTAGTTAAGTTATTTTCTCAATTACCAAGAACTAAAATACTAGAGGGTTTTGCAAACCAGACACTTTGAATTCATGTCACTTTAATGACAATCAACCAGAGGCTAGAATAGAATAGGGTTGCACAATTAATCTAAATATTTTTAAAATCAAAAGCCCAAAGTGCAGTACCAAAAGCACAGGAATTGCAATTCCTTGATGAAGTTAAAATGTGTCATGGCATACGATTATAGATGAAGCACTGTGTTGCCCCGATCTACAATGTTTCTACAGTACCCCAGACTGGACAACCCAAACACTGGTTCTACATAGGGACATTAATGCTTTTGTGTTGGCCACAGTAGTTAGCAGCCCATTAGCATTGAGCTGCATTAAAAACCACCAATTTCCATCATGACACAGATTTATTCAGTTTTTTTTTTTTTTTCTTACTGGTCTAAAGTCACCTGGGGTCTCATTTATTAACAGTGCATACACACAAAAAGAGCCCTGAAAGGGATGAACACCACTTCCAACACAAAAGTTGTGATCTATAAAAACAAACTTGTTGGGAGAATGTGCACACCTGTAGGAAACTGACCCATGAGTGCGCACATTTTGGAGGCGAGAAATTTGACACAGACGGCCAGATTGCTCAAATTAAATGTGAGAGGCAGGATTTCACGTATAATGATGCCTTTCAATCACACATGAAATGTTGCCTAACAGCATGAGTTACTTATAGATCAACTTTATCATAAACATTTTGTCCAGCCATTTTATTTGTGCTACTAGTAGTGAGCCTTTCAGTTGTAAAAATTATCAGACAACTTAAATCCTGCATTGAATTCGGCACGTTATTTTATCAGCACTGTATCACCATCACAACCCCCCTGAGGCGCAGAGGAGATGGCCGGACTGTGAGGTGCAGCCGACACTCAGCTGTTAAACGCATCTCAGACGGTGAAATGTGCACATGATATGGCATTAGGTAATTGCAAAACAGCGCGTCGACATTGTTAAATAATATCTTCTGATACTGATCATACATAACACCAAGTCCAATTGTATTTTTTGTGTTTGAAATCAATGCAGTGAACATGACTGTGTGCACAGAGCCCACTGGAGACATCAGCCACAGCGATGTCTCCACACACACACTCATCCTCCCTGTTACCTCACATACAGTACATCTTCATCACGTGCACATATGAACTCTGTAAATTAGTCAAGTCTGGAAAAAAAGCCAGTGGCCGCTCTCGCACAGTCACTGCACTCCATATTCTCACTGTGAGTCCAAATCGAAATACAGGCTCAGTTCACAACAACAAATGTCACTCCCCTGTGTTCAATTATTAGTCTTTCATCCTGAAATGATCTCCCACAGTCGATGATACCAATGATTGTAGTGATCATTTTGGCAAGCTGTGAAACAATCAGTGTGTTGCTGTAAACTGTGGTGACACTCAGCTCCCGTGATTCGCTGTGAGGATCCATTGATCAGCCGGCTAATTGACATTCATGAGGTGCTTTTCTGGTTGAATATGAGGCTGACCCACCTGCATACAATTCCAAGTTGATTTAAGATCTATAAAAGGAAACTGTGGACTGACAGGTGTAAGTACAGTTTTATAAATAAGAATATTTTTCAGTGCAAGCAATTTTCAGCTTTTGTTCGCGTGTTCACTTTTACTATGAATCCTACGCAGTTTTATAAATGAGACCCCTGGTTCATTTGCTTTGAAGAGGAAAATAACTCTGTGTATAATCCAGCTCACTGTAAACATCTCCTGAACAATGGAAGGAAATGTGAAGAGTTTTTTGCTATCAGCAATCATCACCATAAGATTGTTTTTTCGCAATGGGAACTTCAAACTCAACCTCAACTTTTAAGAACCCTGTAAGGCTTTTACTACCAGGTTCTTCAAGTGTTTCTGCTGCATTTTACCAAAGTTTCATCTTTTAGTTAGTGACTCAAGCTCTCTGAATGATGTCCTCTAACAAATACTAAGGAGGACCTGCAAATACCGTTTGTTCTGGTCCATTCACATGCTGCAGTTAAATCATTTCTTGTGATGTGACATCGCATTTGCCTGACCAGTCACAATCGCCATCGCTGGCAACCCCTGACCATGAAAAAGAGAGAGATAACTCGTTGCTCTGTAAGCTATAATCAGACAAAAGGTCAAAAACTTGTGTCGGCTGATCATGGAAAATGGGAAACAGCATGAAATCCAGACACCCCAAAATTGTGAAAATCGAGGAGGAAATTACATTTAAAAAGCCTTCATTATAGTGGCCAGATCACCGAAAAAGCCAACATGTTAGGAAGCCATCACGTCATCATCTGGGTCACATTATGGCTTCCTACTGGTTCTGGTTCCCATTTAAAGAGATAGCTGCTATAATAAAGGTTTTTTTTAATGTAGTGTCCCCCCTCATTTTTCAAATTTTTGGAGTGCTTGGATTTCCTTCCTGTTTAAACCCTGACAGTACCTAGAACCTGGATTTATTAAAATACTTTGACCAGTGCCCAAGTTTAGTTCCAGAGTTTCCTCAAAGCACAGGAGAGCAGTAGCAACAGACTAGTTCACTGGTACCAGGAGTCGGGATGGCTTAACACTTCAGGGAGAGCCCCAGTTCTCACTTTATTTTATTAGACTCAAAAGTTATATGTGTTTTAACACTGCAATACTAAGCAGGGATGCGATCACCGCAAATTGTAATCCATTAAATGCAGATTGCAGATTTAGGGGATGAAATTTCATCAGATTGCTTTGTGGTGAAAGCTCATGCCTGGAACAGAATTCGACATCAGATCTCTTTCTCAAGTTGACAGTCCCTAGTGTCAGTGAAAGGGTCTGTGCATGGCTCAGTGCAATAAGGTGGGAAAGATGGGGTTCAGACTCATTAAACATCTGGAAACCAGTGTCCTTCTCTTTGCTTTACTTTTTACAAGCCCCATTTTGCTTTGTTTTGTAAATGTTGTTTATTTTAAGGTAAACTATTTAAGTAATGCTTGACAGGACAATGGTTTAACTTGTAAGTGTCCTACTGACCTTCTCAGACGGGTCCTTCAGGGCACTGAGATCCTCATCATCTTCCTCCAGTATTTTCAGTGGCTTGTTTGAAGTCTTCTTTCCCTTTGAGTCTCCTTTGCTGTCCAAGTTCTGTTAAAAACACAGATCACTTTAGTTCACCCTGGTACGTTTAAAACTTTGGAAAATCTGATTACTACAACTCAATCAAGCTTCTATTTCCCTTATATTGAAAAAGAATAAAGATCCCCTTGGCTGCTCCTCATACCGACCAATCTGCTTTTTAAATGTGGATTTCAAGCTGCTGTCCAAAATGCTCACATCGTGCTTAGAAAATGTGTTACCAACCATCATCTCTCGTGACCAAACCGGCTTTATTAAGAACAGGCACTTTTTTTTAACTTAAGACATCTTTTTAACACAGTCTACTATCCTCCCACACCCTCTGTACCAGAAGCTGTGATATCCTTAGATGCAGAGAAGGCTTTTGACCGGGTGGAGTGGAAGTATCTTTTCTACACCTTGGAGAAGTTTGGCTTTGGTGGAAGTTTTATTGCATAGGTGAAGCTATTGTATTCATCCCCCCTAGCCTCAGTGAAGACTAATAACACCCAGTCAGTATACTTCCCTCTCCATCGCTCTACCTGGCAGGGTTGTCCCTCGAGTCCTCTTTGATTTGCTTTAGCCATCGAACCCCTGTCTATCGCGCTTCCTTGTGACCCCCGTATTACAGGTGTCTTCAGGAATGGACTGGAACAGAGAGTCTCGCTTTATGCTGATGATCTTCTCCTTTATATTTCTAATTTTTCAGTGTCTATCCCTGCGATTCTTACCATTTTTGACTCATTTGGTGCTAAAAATTAAAATTAAATTGAAATAAAAGCGAATTATTTCCATGAAATAAGGCTGCTTATGAGTACCCACTACGTAGCCTGCCATTTAAGATTTCAAAGCACTGCTTCACTTATCTAGGAGTTCAGGTAACTGACAAGTTTAGAGACCTATATAAAGCTAATTTTGCTCCCCTTCTGATTCGTGTCCAAGAAGACTTTGACCAATGGTCAGTACTGAATCTATCGTTAGTCGCCCAAATCAATTCCAATAAGATGAACACTCTCCCCAAATTCTTATATTTTTTTCAATGTATGCCTATTTTTCTCACTAAATTTTTTTTCGGTAGAATTGATACCATTATTTTAGAATTTATTTGGAATAAAAAACCTCCAAGGATAAGAAAACAGTTTTTACAGAGGCCAAAGGTGCTGGGGGGAATGGCTCTACTGAATTGTAGGTTTTACTATTGGGCCGCCAATCTTAGAATAATGCAATTCTGGCTACAGTATGATACAGCCACCGCCCCTCCTATCTGGCTTAAAATGGAAGATGCCTCCTGTGGTCCAGTCTCATTTCCAGCATTAGTTCATACACCCATTAAGAGTTCCTGTTCAGACTTCACAAAAAATGTAAGTGTCAAAACAACATTAAGAATCTGGAGTCAGTTCAGACGTCATTTTGGTCTTCAGTCATATTCTACATTAGCCCCAATAACTGCAAACCATGTCTTTCCTCTATCTTTGATAGATGGTGCATTTACAATTTGGTCCACCCTAGGCATTAAATCAATCAAAGACCTATATTTTAATAATGCCTTTGCATATTTTCAACAACTAAGCAACATTTCTTTAAATATCTTCAGGTCCGTAGTTTTGTTAGCAGTAGGTTCCCTCAGTTTCCTAATTTACCCACTGACTCCTTAAACATTATTAAAAAACTTTGGGAAGTGGATCTGGGAGAGGAGATTCCTGAGGAAGTTTGGGAGGATATCCTTGAAAAAGTACACAAATCATCTATCTGTGCAAAACATTGGCTGATCCAGTGCGAAATTTTACATTGCACCCATTTCACAAAGCTCAGGCTCTCTAAGGTATACACACATGTGGACCCAACTTGTGACCGGTGCCGCCAAGCACCAGCAAGCCATGTACACAAGTTCTGGTCTTGCCCTGCGTTAGACACCTACTGGGGAGAAATCGCTGGATCAATTTCGAGGGTTACTGGGAGATCTGTAGAGCTTAACGCTATGATTGCACTATTCAGTGTAACCCCACCCACAGTGCCAGTCTCCCCATTGAAGCAAACTTTACAGCCTTTGTCACGCTTTTAGCCAGGCGCCTGATATTACTTAAGTGGAAGTCTCCGAAACCCCCTTCACACACTCTTTGGATAGGGGATGTCCTTAATTTTGCCAAGCTAGAAAGAATCAGGTGCATAATGAAAGGCTTGCTGAGGAAGTTTTACATGACGTGGGACCCCTTTTTCAAACATGTTCAAGAGCTGGACTTTCCAGATATCCCAGAATGATTGATCATGTATTTAAGAGACATTAAATTGTGATATGACAGAAAGTTGTCCAACCAACAACAGTTATTTCACGTTTGTTTTTGGTTTGTTTGTTTTGTTGTTGTTGTTGCTTTTTTACTCAGGCCACTTATCTTAACTGATTTTTAAGTTTAAGTTTTTGTTTTTTGTCTGGGTGCTGATTTGATTTGTAGTATTTGTCTTGTCCTGTCTTGGTTTTGTAGTGCCTTTTCTTTCACTTGCTACAGATACTTTTGTTAAATCCCCTTTAGTTTGACTCATTATTACTTTCTTTTTGTACTGTCCTTAACTGTCTTGTTTGAAAAATTCAATAAACAGATTTGGGAAAACACAGATCATCAGATGATCATTTTTTGCTGCTGTTTTTGCAAGTTGAGATAGTTCTCAGCAGTTTGATAAATGAATGTGATTTTAAACTAATCTTGTCCAAAAAGGTTACAAATACACTGAGAAAAAGAGCTAACTGAATTCCAGGATGTTGAATTCACCTGTTCTGGCGAGCAGATGGCCGAAACAAAGACCCTAGCCTCATTCCCACTGCACAAAAACCTGCTAACACCTGCTAACATTGGGCTGTTTGATGCAATGGGAATGCGTACAATCGGCATTCACATCCGGGTCAAATGACTCTGCAGTAGACACAGGTTTTTATCACCTTTGGCTCCGACTGGCATTGATGGGAACACAACACCCGGGTGAACGCAGTAATTTCAGCTCCTTAACCAACGAGATGCAATGACGTGCCCTCACTAATAACTGTCCATCTCCTCCAAAGCAGCACTAAAATACAGATCCAAATACATCTGCACTGAGTTTGAAAGGGGGACTTAATTAGAAAGAGATACATAATGAGTAGAAACCACTGAAAAGTTTTCAAAGATCTCTGTTCCTGCCGCTGTCACCTGTTTACCTGTTCTGTTACCTGTCTGTGACGTTGCACGGACACACCAACAAGACAACGCACACACATACACAAGCCAGCTGACAGAGGGGCAGACTGTCAGAAGTTCAGTGGCTGTAGGAATACAGACATTTAGCAAGTTTACCCGCATTTAATAAAAAGCGTGTGCACCCACTAATTGCGGTGGGAATGACGTACATGTGTCCACTCCAATGAACACATGGTGATACTGAAGGTGAGACCTAGCAGGACTCACTGAGAAAAGTCTCACTAATTAGTTACTAAGTCATTCTATCAACTTCCATATTGGAAACAAGAATGTTCCACATGTGTGTTTGTACAAACTATAGAAAAAGCAAAGGAATTAGTTATTTCTGATGACGAGAGAAAAGCACAATCTATCGAGACGTGTTAATTACATCTCAGATGCTGGACTGTGTGTTATGGGACATCTCCTCACCTGTTCTTTCCCCTTTGCTTTCTTTAGGAAGTCCTCCACTGCATCCACCGCCTGCTGGAAGCGCTTTCCTTTGTTTATCTTGATCATCTCCTCTTTGTGGGCATGGTAGGGCTTCAGCTGTTCTACTTTAATCCAGGCACTGTACAGGCACACACATACACAGTTCTTACACGTGTGTAGGAGAAGGATCAGTTACAACAGGTGCCTCACCATCCATACTTACTGGTCTTCAGTTCCAAAGAATTTCACAAAATGGCATTTTTTGCCCCTGGGCTTTTTCAGGTCCTTAGGAGGGCTTACTACCTGCAATGGGAATAAATACAGTTCCAACATTAATGCAGCATTTGTCATGTTGTGTTAAACATGTTGTGCTATTCAGCCTTGAACCAGCTTTTGGCATGTTTCAATTTCTCACCTTCCCTGGCCATGGTGGATAACGACCAAGCTTCCCCCTGAAAGAAGAGTGCTGCTTTTAGCCTGGTATACATCGTTATTGCTCTTACAGACAAACATTACAACACACTCTATGAAGATAATTCTGGCGATTCCCCAGGTCTAATTTTGTGACCAGCAGGGACCTGGCTTTGAAATGCACTTCTGCGGAGTTCCAATCACCAACATCTGCATTCACTTCAAGGGTGTACCATATCATATTTTTTACACTATCACGATACAATTTTAAATATGATAAGAAGTGTTCATACCATGATATTGGCAACATTTTAACTTGTTAACATAATGACGTCATACCACACAGCTACAACAACCAAGGTTGAAAGAAAAGTTGCTACTGGCTCCACAGTGGAGGATTTCGTTCTGAGCGGCTTCAGTCGTGTGGAATCAGTGGCGTTGTTAGGCCTGCATGTCCCGAATGTTTTGTAAACAGCCCTGGACTTTTTCGTCTCTTTCAGTATGATAATTGTCAACTTCATTACACGGTATACTTTAAAAAGTAAAACAATGCAACTCTAGGAAAGTAAAAATATTTTGAGGAAAATTATATCGTGTCTGTATCAAAACTAAAGCTGTCCAAGAGACTCACCAGTATAAAAAACCCGAAAACTACCCTCTTGCTGCAAGACTGCAAATATTGAGCAATGTGGAACAGCAGCACAGTGGAACAGGACAACTATAGGACAATACAGAGCTAAATACAGAGAACTGACAAAAAAAGATCATGTTTAAGCATAATACAGTAATAGTGGACTGATACCTCACATAGAGAGACAGGCTGTGGTAGGTGTTAATGATAAACGAATTGTTTTGTTTGTGTTGACAGGGTTGTACTTGTTCTTTTTGTCTCTCTTTGTTTGTAGTTATGCCCCCAAAAATTGTAGAAATTAGTGATGTACAGATCATTGGCCTGGACGATTATTGGGACAGACATTTTGCCGATTATCTGTATAGGTATTTTAATATAATGATTGCTAATAAAATTAATTAAAAAGTGCAAATTAAGTGTGCATGGGAGCAACTTTGGAAAACCTCAGGAAGCTATTTCAATTTATATTTTAACTCGACTTTATAAAAAAAGTTGCTGGGAGCTTGCTTTATAGTGTTGAACATTTCAGTATTAACAGATTAAACATTTGCTGAAGGCATTTAAACGAACTTTTATGTTGGAGTTTGTTGAATTCTAAATTCTAAATATGGACAGTCAAATTTCCATTTGCACTGTAAATGCATAACAGTTTCAAATATTGATATAAACTACTAATAATTGATATCGGTCCTGAAAAACACATCGGTCGACCCCGAGTAAAAATATTCTCTTTTGCCTCGGTACATGATTTTGCTGTGTTTTGAGAGATGTATCATCAACTACTGGACCTCACATTCACACAGCTGTCAAATGTAAATTTGAATTGAATTAAACCGAATCCGTCTTTAGCTTTAATTTAACAAGATTTCGCAATGCGTGTTGCTAAAATTTCAAGGCCACTAGCCCCAGTTTCGTGTATGTCCTGTCACTTTGCAGTCCATCATGAGCGATACAAACTGTGCTACAAGGCAAACACGAGACGAGCAGTTTGACGTTGTTCTCGACACAAATAAGTTTTCTATCTGGGTTCTACTGACCCAAATTCAGACTCGAAGAGGAACCTGTAAATAATTACAGACAGTCAACAGAGAGAGAGCAACAGTTAACACGGAAGACAAGCAAATGTGAAGCTATCGACAGTTAGCCAGATATCCGCTTATGCTACGGTGCTAGCGAAGCTCGTCACAGATCACAACATTTCAACTATGCTGCAAATTGAAAGTATTCGGTGAAGCTTTACACGTAAACGCGTCGGTGCAAGCACGGACATTAAGAAAGACTCGTACTACCCGGGGACAAAAAGCCTTTGTTCGGTGTACCGTCAAATCTTTTGTGAGTTTTCCGTTAGCTAGTGACGTTAGCTAACGACGGCTGCTGGCTGAGTCAGCTTGGCTAGCAATTTGTTTGGGTTGACCATCAACTAACCGAGTACGAAAACACTTGCATTTATCACGTCTGGTTAACAACGACATGCATCATTAACGCTGAACTAACTCATAAAACATAGTCGTAAGGAGTGCGAGATGATTTGGCAGCAGCAGAGGCGTTTGACAGTGTTTAAAGGTTATCTCACCACACTAGGTCCCCGATCCTCAAATGCACCGTCGCCATCTTACAACTTTAATAAAACGTCGCACTGAATGAGAGGAAAAGACAACACACACCCACTAATCAC
Organism: Plectropomus leopardus; assembly: GCF_026936395.1. Lineage (NCBI taxonomy): Eukaryota > Metazoa > Chordata > Actinopteri > Perciformes > Serranidae > Plectropomus > Plectropomus leopardus. The sequence continues at coordinate 1,996,225 of NC_142193.1, forward strand.
ATGTGAGGACAAGCCCTTCCTCTCCATCTAACATCCGCAACTCTCTTTATCACTTTTCATATAGATGAAAACTACGTTCCAACGAGCCTAAACATACAACACTTATAAATAGTAAATATGTTTAATATTTCAAGAACTGAACGCCAAAAAGAAGGAAATTACTTTATCATTAAACCAACAGAAAAGCAGACGCAATGGCAAATCTAAAGCCCACTTATGAATACGTTTATAAAGTAAAGTTATATTATATTTGAGTATAATATTTGGCCAGCTTTTAATATTAAATGAGATCCGTTTCTATTTCTGTATCATAAGTGTTTCTATGTTTAGCTCTTTTTCTCAGGACCTACTGCCACCCACTGGCGGGAGGATGACCATCTGCACTGCTGCTCTCTGTGTGAGTTCAGCTCACCCTGCTGTTTCATTTGGTGTCTACTCTGAGTAAAAGGTTTGACCCTTTGAAAGCTGGAGTGACATCATTTTTCTTGTGTGGCTTTCAGGTGCCTTCCACAAACATTTAATCCTTTAAATAGTTATTGGCCATTTTTTAACCTTATTTAGCCCTTTAATGCCTTCATCAACATCTGTTCTCCTGTGTTGCATTCTGATGTTCACAACTATTTTAACCTCTGAAACCTGAGAAAATTGGTTTGATTTCTTTAAAAAAAAACTTAGCACGAAATGCCTTACAAACTGCAATAAGTGAAAGGTGACAAGGAAATGGTCAGCAAATTAAATGTAGGGGGTCATTAAATTTGATAAAAAATGAGGGGAAATATATATATATATATATATATATATATATATATATATATATATATATATATATATATATATATATATATATATTTCTCTGAATTACATATTTAAAATTCTCCAATTTTCAAATTATTTTCTTCAGCACTTTCTTTAGGTCATTTTTTCTTTCCTTTTTATGCTTTACTTAACTCCCTTTTCCCCTGTTGCTTATTATAAAGTATAATAGTATAAAATTAAATTAATTATTAAAGTGAATTTTTGGAGCCATTTCTAGTTAAATTGCTCATCCCCCTCCCATGTTTTTGAAAAAAAAGGGAAAAAAAACAAATCAAGCCAATTTGCTCAGGTTTCAAAGGGTTAAAGGTGGACAGAGAGGTGACAAGAGAGACGGAGATGACATGCAGCCAAGGTTCCCTGGCTTGACTGGAACCACGGATTGGTGCAATTATAATATGGCAGGATAACAGGACCCCCGTCTTTCTCTCTTTCTTTGAGTGAACCCTGATTTCCCGTAGGGAAAGACATGACAGTGCACACTGGTGCTCCAGTAGTGTACATAGTCACTCACTCTGCGTTCAGAAACAAATCCTAGTGCAGTTGCAGACTTTCTGCAGCTTTAAGGGGTAAGAGGGGCCTTTTAACCAATTTCTTAGGCCAATTTTAATGTAGTTATGGTACTAATTACTTAGAAACGAAAAATTTGCAAACAAAACTAAACTTATTTCAAATTTTTTCACGGCCCTTCTCTTTTACATTTTGTAATTTTCCTATAAGGTCTTCTTACTCTTCTTCTTCTTATTATTATTATTATTATTATGCCTTTAACAATAAAAAAATTAATAACAAAATTAATAACAATACAAATAATAATAATAATTATTATTGTTATTATTATTGTTGTTGTTAATATTTTCTGCAAAATGTGAGACTACAGTAGCTTTATAGTTGCAGGGTTATCAGAATGTCTTAGAGCTGTTCTTATTTTATAATTGTGTATTATTTAGATATTCAGTTCTTCGTGGCCTATTGGACAGCCATTATTAAATAAAGATAGCACACGGCATTCAATAATAATTTTTCTCAGTAATACCATGAAAATCTCCACGTTTCACCATAATAAAATTACACACAAAAACTCCACAGTTTTTCCAGTCTGATTTGACTTTTATTGAAGCTTACAGAGGACACATCAGTTAAACCTGGGGCACCCAGGTAAACCTGGGGATACCCCAAAAATAAAGGAAACATTTAGTACCCATCTTAATGTCAATGGCAGTATCAAATAATAATATGCAAAAATATGTTATCTTGCCTAGAACCCAGAGTGTATGAGAGTATCGCTTAGCTGAGCAAACTCTTTCTATCACACAAAATGTTATGCAGTTGGCTGTAGTAATAGTAATATCAATCCATATATATTAATGTCAGTACCACAAAATTGTATATGCATAAGCAAATAAATACATAGTGCATTTAGAAATCATGCATAAAGTAATGCCAAGTCACCACAGTTTTAAAGTCAGAATAGAAGTACAATAAAACAAGAAGATTGTTAAATGAGCCGCGTAACACATTCAGAGCTGGAAGGTGGGCGTTATGCTTCTGTGACAACAACGACGTTCCACCACCTTGGGTCAGAATGGCGTTATCAGTGTTAACCGCCATATGAGCACAATGAAGAGTAAATCAATTAGCTAGCCAATGCAATACACACACAGGGACTCAAATGCACTTAAGTGTATGCACGGCTGGACCCGCTACCAAAACAAAGAACAGAGATGCTCATATAACACACACAAGGAAAGTTGACTTCATTCTCTGCTCAGGATGTCATGACTCCACTATATCTTTACATAGCAGATAGTTGTTTGCTGCTATATTGATGGTCTGAATATTGTACACAGCATCTTTAAATAAGAGATGAAACAGAGAAAATCATGTAAAAACAAAAAGAAAATGCAATTTCTTTTAGCAGGTGTGCATTTACTTGTTCTTGCCTGACACCAGTACACCAAACTCTTGGATGGAAATTTCTTTGTTTATGTACTGCTGAAGCTGGCGATTTGTGATGTGGCCAAGACGCAATGCTTCATCGATGGAGAACTTTTTCCCTGATTTTCTGTCATGAAGAACTGAGGATTCTCCCCTGGGGCCCTTGACTGTGATCTCCTCCCAGTCGCACTCTTGACTCTGCAGGTTGACGAACATCTTCCAATCAATCAGCCCTAGTTTGTAGGCCTCCTCTGGTCGCATCTCTTTGCCTGTGTCCGGGTCGATGATCACAATAGACCTTTTGAGATGGCTCTCCCTCTGTTCCTTCTTCTGTCTAACTGCCACCAGATTCTTTTGAAGCTTCTCGATCTCCTCATCCTTCTGGAGGGTGATGGCTCTAAGCTCTGCTAGTTCCTTCTGTAGTGAATCAAGCCTCAGCTCAAGGTTCCTTCCATCCTCCCTTGGTGCTGACTCTGTTATAAGCCGAGTCTCAGTGCTGGTGATCTCAATCTCAGACTTAAGCTTGCGGATCTCATTCAGCAGCCTTTGGTTTTCTTGTTGCAGGCGGCCACTTTCATCACGGATGTAGTCCAGTTCTTTATAAGATTTGGTGTTTGAGAACTCCATCTCAGAGAGCCTAGAAGTAAGGGTGGCCAAGTCCTGGTCAAGTTCTCTCCTTCTCCTTTTCTCCTCTTCCAGAGTCCTCCTTAGGTTCTCAATCTCAATCTCGGCCTCTGGGTCTCTTTCAACTTGGACTTTTTCAGTGCGGACAACTCTTTCCTTCACATCCATCTTCTCAAGGGTGATCTGCTGCTGGATGAGGGCATTCAACTCTTTCTCGAGCAGAGTGCGTTTGTGCTTTTCTTCTTCAAGCTGAAGTCTGATAATGGAGTGTTCCTTCTCCTGTTGGGGATCCTGCTGCAGGACTACCTTATGTTTGACAGTGACTTTCTCACGGTTCTCCTTGTCGCGGAGCTCTAGCTCAGTAAGTCTGAGCCGAAGCCTTTGGATTTCCACTTCTGCTTCACGCCTTATCCTGCGTTCACGCTCCAGTTCTTCCAGTTGTAGATCCAGGTCAGCCATTTGTCTCTGCAGTTGGTAGAGCTCTGCTTTCAGGCTCTCCTTTTGTTTCTGCTCATTGCTGATGTTTTGTGAAAAGGTGTCACACTCTGATCTGAGGATTGGATCTTCCTCCATCTTGACCACTTCTTGCTGAACAATCTTCTCGAGGACCTGAGACAGTTCCACTTTTCTCAGTCTGATCTTCTCTTCTTGGGCTGACCGTTCTCTCTCAAGGTCCAGGCGTTTCTTCTGTTCATCAGCCAGTTTCCTTTTGAGAGTCTCAATTTCCTCTTTAGTCTTTGGGTCTTCCCTGTACTGCAGCACTTCATTAACCACCTCTTTAGTTTGCACTTGGGGTTTGGTGTCTTGCCATCTTCTAATTTCCTCACGAAGTTGGCGGATTTCCATCTCAGATTTCTCAGTCTGGTGGGTTTTATCTACAATATCATTGCGGAGTCTCTCCAGTTCTCTTTCAGTCTGTGGATCTGTCTTATATTTGATGACTTCTTTGATGATCTCCTTGACCTCCACTTGAGGTCCTCTGTTCTTCAGCATGGTGTGCTCATCCTGTAGAGATCTAAGCTGGAGCTCTGCATCTTTACAGCGCCTCTGTTGCTCTACAAGTTCAAGACGGAGATTGGCCACCTCGTTCTCGGCCTTGGGGTCAGGGCGGACAATCTCCCGCATCTTCTCCTGAATAACAACTTTGGACTTTTCCTCCTCTGTACTGGTAATTTTCCTCTGGAGGTCAATCTTTTCTCGCTGTGATGTTCTCCGTTTGGTCTTCTCTTCTTCATACTGCCTTCTGAGGGTGTCTACCTCTCTTTCAAATTCGAGATCTTTCTCTACTTTCAGCACCTCTTTGATGGAAATCTTCTCTTCAGCCATTGCTTTCTCCTTCTCCATCCTTACAAGCTTCTCCTTAAGAAATTGCAGTTCATCCTCCAGCTGTTTCCTGCCATCCATCTCCTTCTGCTTCCTGTTCAAGAGCAAACGGTACTGCATTTCAAGTTGGGGATCATTCTGGACTTTGATCACCTCCTCTTCAGTGATCACTTCCTGCTCCCTGCCCTTCTCCTCAGCCAGGAGTGTTACCTGCTTTTGTATCTGAATCAGCTCATTGTCTTTCATTATCTTCTGCCTTCTTAGCTCATCCAGTTCATCCCTAAGCCTGCGCATCTCCTCCTCTTGAACAGGATCTTTTTGTATACGCAGGACCTCCTTGACCACATATTCCTGTGCCCCTTCTCTGGATTCTGTCTCAAGGCCACGCAGTCTCAACCTCAGTATCTCAAGGTCATTCTCCAGGACACTGGTAGTGCGGCGCTCCTCTGAGAGTTTCTGCTGGACCTTATGGATTTCCTCATCCAGCTGGGGGTCAGCAACCTTTTTGATTTTCTCTTTTTTGACAATTGTGTCCTGGGGCCTCTGTCCTTCAAGGACATAGATTTCAGTTTGAATAGTCTCAATTTCTCTCTCTAGCTGTTCCCTCCTGTGGATCTCATCTTGCAGCTGCTTTCTGACTCTCCAAGGCTCTTCTCCTTGGCTAGCATTTACTGACTGGACCATTGTAGACTTGATCATAGGGATGTCAGGTTGCTATGGGGGGTGGTTATTATAGTTGTTAGATTCTTCTTCTTATTATTATTCAAATTATTATTATTATTATTATTATTATTATTATTATTATTATTATTATTATTATTATTATTATCATTATTATTACAAAATATTTCACCTGGTTGAGAAGATTTTGGGCGTATTCCAGATTCTGAAGCCTTGCCGAGTTCACAGCATTCACCTCAGTAAACTTGGCCTCAATAGCAGATTCCTGTAAACATTGACATAACATAACATACAGTAAATCCTTCAGTTACCTCAGTGGTTCACAACCTTTTTGGCTCATGACCCTTTAAACATTTAATTTTGTCTCAGTTAAGTAGTTTTTGGAATTGTGAAGTGGGGAAAACTGTCTAAAAAAAAAAAAGCAAAGCAAAGCAGATTAAAGGAGAGCTTGAAAAATTAAAAGAACTTGTGAAACAGAATACTTTTACCCCCTTGAAATTATGGAAGTGCAATACAAAATGTAAAGTAAGTATCTATTTATCTATCTATCTATCTATCTATCTGCTTACTCATTTCACTGCATTCACCTAAAGAAGATATACTGATATTCAGTGTGACTATGGTGCCTCACCTCTGCTCTGACTCTCAGTGAAGGTGATTCAATTCTGTTCCTCTTGTATGTCTGAGGTACAAGTCCATCATCAAGTTCAAGGATGGCTCTAAACCTCTCACATTCATTCTCGTAGTCCTACAAAGAAGAATTGGTAAACCAATGGTCAACCTTTATCTTATTGTATTTCTACAAAATAAATGTAGTAACATGGTGATTAAATCAATGTAGAAAATCCTACTTTGACGGCTGCTTGGTAAAGCTGAGCATTTTTGGACACATTGTTCAAGTCGGACTCCTTTCTGGCAATGTCAGAGAGCAAGTTCTGTAGAAAACAAAGAAGTTGTTATATGTATTTTTCTATGATGCCACTGGGAGAGTATCTCTGTACAGCAGTCAGTATGCATATTGTGAATCACCCTGTTGCTCATCACTCTCACCTTTTGATTCTTCAGCTTGGTCTCAATTTGTCTTGCGTCATCAGTTTCATTGGGCTCGTAGTTTGGGACACGAGCCAACCACTTGTTCAGATTGTCATAACCGTTGTTGTAATTTACAAGCGACATCTTGGCTCTTTGCAAGCATTGGGCTCTGCAACACAAAGCAGAAGAGCTCATTATACAGATCTCATGCATTACGTTGTGTGTTTTTGTGATGTGGTATTCAGTGTTTCTTCCAGTAATTATTGATACACAGATCTTCATGAACTTCCCCTCCTTTTCACCAGGCCTCTCACCTGGCATCAGTCTGCTTGGTGAGGTTGTTATAACGCTTGTTGAGCTTCTGGACATCTGCCTTTTGCCTCTCAATGTCAGGACAGTGCTCATGGAATTTGGTCGCCATGTCGTCACAGCTGTTTTGGGCCAAACGCAGATTCTGCTCAGTCTCAGCAATAAGTGACCTCTTGGACCTCAGTTCTGATGCAGTATCCTACCAGAGAAGCAAAGCATACTGTTTCATTTTACACAGTAATGTGTAGCTAGAATAATTGGATAATTAAAAAAAATACTTTTTTTCTCCTCTTATTTTCAAGAATTTTCTTGTACATTTACTAATTTGTAGATCTGATTCTTTGAATATTCTTCCTTCCTTTCCTTTTGTTGGCACATTGCTTATATTTCTTGGCCTCTTGCTGCCCACAGATCAATGTAACACCATAAAATCATGTGCAGCACTGTGTATTGGGTCCTGCTTGTTCATGGTTTTCCTCGTGTGCGTGCACAGAATACAAACAAAATGGGGACTACAGTAGTAATCAGTAGCACTACTTGGGATTGAAAACTCTGTGGTGTAACTTTCAGTCTGAGTGAGATATGATTAAAGCATGTGGCTGAGAATAAAATAGCCATCTTACTGCAAGTTCCCGCTGTGCCTTCTCAAGTGAGGACAGGTCAGCAGGAGCAACCTCCTCCCTGGCCAGCTTGTTCTCATGGCTGGCCAGAAGAGTCTTTCCATTTTGAAGGGAAGTCTCCAGCTGGTTTGAATTCTTCAGTCTAAAACAAAGGCAAGTGCAGATATTAGGTGAGTAGAAAAGCATGCAATTCAACTAAAATGTAATTTTTAATTACAAACTGAACCCATTGAACCCTTTTAAATCAGATATAAAAATATAACATGTAACTTTTCCACATTAAAATGTATAAAATTGAGAAGACCAATGTTATATATTGTTACGTTGTATCCTTACATTTTTTTCAGACATTTCCAACATTGTTCAAACCAGAGAAATCTGTCATTTTAAGAAATGACATGTCACCAAGTATTCCTTTAAGCTATCACAGAAACAAGCTGAACAAATGGCTCCAGCCCCTGATGTGCCAAAAATGAAAAAAAGGCCAACATTTTTTACGAAAAAAAACACCCACTTTTTTTTCACAAATCAGTAAAAATGATTAATGAAAAAAAAATCAATACAAATTTGCGGTAAAATAAAAACAAAACCTTTGAAGTCACATGCCCTCCCATAAGCAAAAAAACAACAACAAAAAAACATAAGTCCCTCCCCAGGCTTAAAAAATGATTTGACACAGACCTCTGCAGATAACTAGTGACTGACTATGCTGATGGCATTGCTCTGTCTTTTGTTACTGTTTTGATTGAGAGACCCCTTGAAGCAGAAAATTACATATTGCACCCTTAAAAGCAATTCAGAAATAAACAACTGGAGGAATACTGCTCTCATCATTACTACTACAAAAAGATAAAGTCCCATACTTCTCCTGAGAGCACTGAAGAAGCTGCTCGATCTTGTTGTACTTCTTTTCGGCTTCATCCACCTTGCTGTGAAGCTGAGAAGAGCTGGCACTGTTTGGATTGGAGACCAAGAAGTTTCTTGCTTCCTGCACTTTGGCAGACTTCTCTGGTTCAATCTTACTGACAGCAGCAGCGATGTCCTGGAGGGAAATATCACACTTGGTGAGATGTAAATACTCTCTCCAAGCTTATCAAGCTAAATTGAGAGATGTAGCCAGTTTATGAAATAGCATTTGGAACCAACAACAGAATGCAGTGGGGGTCATTACCCTCATATCCTGCAGGCGGTCAGCGCTGTCCTGCATTGGCCTGTTCTCCTCCAGTGGCGGGCGCACACCAGCATAAATGGCTTTCTCCTGTTTGCCCAGGTCACTGGTGACCTTGTCCAGACCAGCCATCAGCTGGCGACACTGCTGCTCCTGCTTGTCTGAGGTCACACATCACACACAGCATGATGAGCTTCATTATTTGGCTTCGACCATTTTCGTCAGCAGTACAAAGTGACAGCTCTGGGGTGAAATGTTTTTCTGACACCACACATTGTACTTAACAAAGTAAGATCTGGGGACACAATGACATCCCTGCAGCCCACTCTGGCCCACCAAGAAACCTGTGGTAAAACTGAAAGTGATCACACCTGCAGTGCCAATAAGAATCCCAGAGAATTCCAGCGTTTTTTCTTCCAAATAAATTGGAATAATCTGCTTTGTTTCCAACCTTTCTGATCATCTGACAGCTTGTGTTTCTTATCCTATCAGACCTGTTTTTACTGATGTCACAGTGTTTCCAGATCTCAGCAGTTAACTTAGCAGGTAAAATACATAGCTCATACGCATGGTTTTAACAATACATTTCCATGACTTTTCAAGACCATACATTCTGTGAATCAACCATCAATACTACTTATCAGTCCTTGGCAAAGAGACTTGGCTTGAGAACCGGAGAGTTGTGGGATCAAATGTCTGTGCAACGTTGCTTTAATAAAATGGCTTTTTTTGTGTAACTTTGTTGTTTTTCTGTACAGAATCATTCTCTGACCACTTTTGGAGGTGTGTCATGTTCAACACGACCTCTTTGGGGCCATTTACTTGTCAACTGTTCTTGCATGAAACATTAAACTTTTGTTGTGGTTTGGCCTTTCTTTCACATCTTTTGAAAACGCCACCCTTTGTGTTGTTGTGTAAACTGGCAATGCGCGGATCCTGGGAAAACAGTGACATCATGGTGCACTTTGCGCAGGTGCGTGGTCTTCTTCTATGGTGTGTCATTACAAAGTTACACCGTCAACTTCTGGCCTCGCATTCATACTACAGTGTTTTTAGTTGTTTTTGCAGATCCATGTACACAAGTAATGTATGAATGCAGATACAGGATTGGTTAACAGCCAAGTTTAGAAATTGTTTGCTTGGTTACTGTTTCCCCTTTTGCACCCAAAAGAAGACCACAGTGTTGAAACCAGTCAGTGTTTTTATGAAAATAGCTATGTTTTGAATAAATGCTTTTCAATATAATTTAACTGCATTTATCCCCGCTCAACACAGAAGTGCTTGAAGTTTGTTTTTTCCTTCCACGTGGTGACCTTTTTTAATTAAGAGCACCTATGTTTTTTGTTGAGTTGCATATGACAAAGACAGTCCTCTAGCAAACCACCACCTCATTTTTTACAATAGATAACCTAAGTTGCTTGAATGTGAAGACGTGATGAGTTTCCTAAAAGCTGCCACGCAGCAGGAGTGGATGTGTCCTGTACCTGTGCCCGCAGTCCCGCTCTCCTTCTTCAGCTCGCTGAAGCGTTTCTGCAGAGCTGCTTTGCTGTTTGCAGTCTTCTGCTTGAGGGCTTTTTGTTGGCTGGCCAGGCTACAAGTACACAATATCAAAAACTGTATTATCTGCACTGGAATAAAATATTATAGAGATTGTAATGCAGTGAAAGTTGTTTTGGTACGTGTTTACACTCACTTGTCAGAGATGGCCACTGCCTCAGGGTCGGTGGGGGGGAACACGAAGCAGACCGCCGGGGCAGTGATTTGACGCCCAGATGCATCCTTCACGTCCCATTTGGTACCATTGTTCCGGATCAGAGTGTACCTCTCCCCACGCACAATCTGCCCCTGTACACATCCAAAAATTACAACCTGTCATCAACCTGACCCATCTAAAACAATCACATTCACGGCACAAAAACACACAGCTTACATCAAAACTTAGTTAACAAATAAATTAATTGTAATATGAATATCCAGATAATACCCAAACTTGAATTTTTTAAATAGCACTTTTGCTCATTTTGTTGTGGGCTCTAGATAGCTATGATGCGTTATCAGGAGTCTGGCCAGTCAGAGCTCTTGCTGCTCTTTTCAGGACTCTGACTTGGTTTTAATTTCTTTTTGGCTACAAATGATTTGGTAGAACATTACATAAGGAAATGGAAAAGCAGATCTAGAAGTCTTTTAAATATAAATGTTGTAATTCAAAACCTCAATTACAAATAAGTTCATTTTAAATGAAATACTCTAACACAGGGTGTCAGATATAACAAAGTGTTCAATATATATATATACACACTTCACTTGCTGATCTAGTGAAATCTCAAAGGATCAAGGATGCAGGTTTGACTGGTACTGGGTGTTTTCGGTGGATCCCTTAAAGGTAGCCCTACTTAAAGGTTTTTGGTTTCTCACATTTAAAATGAAATGCTATGTAGTTGCAGCTATCCTCCAAAATGATTAGTATTAGCTTTCAGCAACACACTACTTACATCATCTGTGTCAAACTCGCACAGAGCCTCAACAGGCATCAGCTTCGAGGGGGTTTCTCGGCGGTAGGGCAGAGGAGAAACCTGCAGGCTGCGCTTCTGAAGAGCCTTGACCCGTTCATCAAAGTGGTCCATGGCCTTGGCTTGGTCCTACACACACACACACACACAGGGTAGCATATTTTCCAGTGTTGTAGAAGGAGTCAGTGGCACTGCCAGATGCAGAGAAATACTCACATCCAACTCCTCGATGAGACTCTCCATCTGATACACATCTTTGAACTCTGGGTTGTACTTCTGGCTGAGCTCTGTATCCAGCCGCTTCAGCAGGTCCTGAGTGTCACGGGCTTCCTTGTGGTACTAGAGACACAGATATGCAGACACTGATGAGCTTTACCTGTTTAAATCTGTACAAGTGTGTTTGAAATATGTACATTTCTGTGGAATGCTCATCTTTCCATTGTGTCTAACCTTGTGGTACTCAGCCATGTGTTTGAGGTGGTTTTCCTCACAGATGAGCAGGTTCAGGTACTCCTTCCAGTCAGCATGGACTGCCTCCATATGAGCCTGTCAAACAACAATGTGAGTGTGAGCAATTCATTAGTAAAAATAAAGTAATGTCATTTTCTATTCAAAGCACATTTTAAAATGTACCCACAAGGGACAATTCTGGGATTCAAGCCAGCATAGGCGGTTGCACCTGGAACACTCACTCACGCACTGCATGTGTGAGCAGTGCGTGACGGCAGCCTCGCCGAACTGCTTCACCTATCACACACGCGTTGTTCACACTGGCAGCTTTGTTGCTGCAATGCTGCTGCAGAGCTGCCTGCTGCTATCAGTACTGTATTTCCACATTTATAAGCACATGTTCCACTCATTTATGAAATCGTGCACCTCCTGTATTGTCAACAAGTCTTACAAATGTTTCATGATTAAATTCCTTGAGTCAACAGCGTAAGGGATTCTGTCAACAGAAACCCTGTCAGAAGACTTTTATTTTGAAACAAAAACAGGAAAGCTTGAATAAAACAGATATGTTTGTATTTCCTCATCTCTGTGACAGATAAAGACATTGAAACTGCAGTAAATATAATTATCAAAACACAATTTGACTGGCTATTTCTGCTGACAACCGTGCACAGCACGCAGGAAAAAACACGCCTGAGCAGCACTGCTAACACAGGCAGTGTGGCTGCTCTAACCTGTTAATGCAGGCGCTGGCAAAAAAAAAAAAAAAAAGGTTCCACAACATTCACACGCTGCTAATTCCCGCACTTTGTTCCAGGTATTAGAAGTTAAAAGCTGCAAAGTATAAAGACTTTTGGCAGTTCACAACACCTGCATTTAAGATAACTGACAGATTTTATGATGATCAGACAGACGCTCATTCATCTCCATCCAAATCTCAGATGGGCCAGGCTCTTCTCTGGCAACATTGTCACCCCCTATTGGTAAATTGCAGAAACATTTTGGGGACATGCTTCAACAGCTTAATTAAAAAACTTTATCAAGTTTGGTGGTCTTTAAAAAAAAACAGTCATTGATTATTGGCCAATCAAATTAATGTTTTTTTGTTTGTTTGTTTTCTTTTTAGATAAAAGAGTGTGGATTACCTTTTTTCCAGATCATGACATAAGTGGAAGGCCTTAAATATTGTCCACAGCTGAAGGAAACTGAATCTAACCACCAAATTAATTTGCCTCTTAAAACTGATCAGAGTCAAACATGGCAATGAGTGACGAATCACAACTTTAGACTGGGATTTGTTTGAGATGGCATACCAGCCAATCACTGACAAAAGGTGGTCACTTGGCCACCAGCTGAGCAGTGAAATAAAAAAATGTGTCTCTATGATAGATTAGTCAAAAAAGAAATCATGTATATGGAGAAAAGAAGAGGCACTTGAATGAATCCTTGGGGAACTCCAACACGGTCAATATTGTTCCAGAAGCCCAAGTATCAAGGTAAGAGAGTTAAATCTAGCAACTCTTATGAACTGAGTTAAAGGATGAGTCTGTACCTCAATAACATTTTTCCCTGGATGCTCAGCAGCAATCAGCTTCTCTCCGTCGTCATTCAGCTTGGTGATGGTGGCCTCCTTGGACTCCAGACATTTACCAATAAAGTTCTGTTGGGGCAAGACAGATGTGGTGAAAAAACTGGGGGCCATATTTTTTTATTTGTTAGTGCCCATCCTTGCACTGATGCTCATTTTATATATGCAGCTTATTTTGATGTGTGGTGTGTGTCCATCCCTTAGCTACCTCATACTGCTTCTGGCGAGTTTTGTACTCCAGGTTAGTATCACTCCAGTCGTAGTTGACCCTCTCCTCGGCCTGCTGGTCCATCCAGTACAGCTCATTGGTGCAGTGCTGCATGTAGTCCCGCAGGCTCACCAGGTTGCGCTGACGAGCGCTTGAACTGGCCTAACCAAAGGAAGCAAAAGCTTAGAGCAACATTTTCAAACATGATGATTTAGAATACTTGAAATCTATAGCACTAAACTTACAAAATTAATTTAAAGTAAACCTTAGATATTTAAATAATAAAAGGAGGTCCTAATCTGCTGAAGTTTTATGGAATCTAATTTAATTTAAGTTAATTTAATAAATTGAACCCTTTAAACCTGGATTTACATCATTTGCTTGTGCTGTGAAACCTGAGCAAACAAACTGGTTTGATTTCTTTTGGAAAAATGGAGAAAACAAGCATGAGCAACTTGATAAGAAATGTCCCAGAAATTATAGGAAATTATTAAAAGGTGTCCAGAAAATGACCTGAGGACAAGAAGGGGGTTCAGAAAAATTATATATTTTTAATTGTTACTATTATATATTTAAAGTTTACAGGAAAAAAATGTACACGTGCATTTTTTTCAATTTTCAGCACTTTTTGGGTAATTTTCTTGATTGTTTTTGTTTTTTATTTTTCTCTTTTTTTGGCTTAATTGTGTTTAAATGTTTTTGAAGGATAGTAAACCCATTTGCACAGGTTTTAATGCATTTAGGTGATATTACAAATTTAATACAGGTCTTAAGTGTAGACTTTTTATGTTATTATATCATCTTTTTAATTATTCTAAGGTGGCATATGTTCTGCTACAGCAGTGTTAACAACATAAAAGTGGATAACATGTTATATGCACAAAAGATTATATGCACAAAAATCTTGAATTATTGCATTTTATTTTGAAAAACTGGCAGCAGCTACAGACTAGCAAACTATGTTATTCTTATTTTAAACAAATCCAGTAAAATACTCAGCTGAAAGCCCACTGGCTCCTTCTGAGGAAGTAAATCTTTAAAAACAGCACACAAATATGTAGTTTGGTCAAATAGCTGGTCACTGTAGTATTTAGTAAACACTACACAAATAGGAGAAAGTAGTACATTTGTTGGGGACTATTTTCGGCTGCGCATTGATCTACATTTGGTGCTCCTGTGAACATTTGTCAGAGCAGGATGGTACATGTGAGATCGAATGTATGCATTCGTGGAAATGATTCATACACATATACACATATTCATACTTGTTGGTACAACACATTCATGGTTGCTTTTGCTCTGCACATGGGATTTGATAAGGAGGAAAAATAGGGAAAACAAACAGGTTTTAGTGTTTTGAACAGATGTAATGAAGGTTTTATTTGAATGTAAAAACTCGCTGGCAAGTAAAGACACATTAGGTGTGTACTCAGTATGATACAGTAAACTTGCAGGTAAGTGTTTTTTGCTTTTTTGTTTTTTGCAGATAAAACCAGGGTGCTGATGAGACTGTGATCAGCTCGACGAATAAGAGCAGCTTACAGTCAAAGCTTATGCTGATCAGAATGACACACAAGGAGGAAACAAAGCACACACCCATGGGCTCAGAGAGTGAATGTGTGTGTGGGTGTTATTTACCAGTAGCTTTTTGTGCTTTTCCTGGAGGCTATTGACGTATTCCTGAAGAAACAGAGGAAACAGGAACAGTGAGAACAAGTTTACAAGATGAACAAGATAAGGGTCATGTGAGTAATTTACAAACAGAGAACTTCTACATATTGCACAATACTTTTAAAAGTTCTGTTAAATGTTAAAGGAATACTTCTCCCTTCCCAAATGACCTTTTGCTAATTTTCTTCTCATTCTGTGTTACATTGTTTTTGTGAAGAAAACTAATTTTTTCTTGCACGCCTGCATGGTAAACAAATAATCCAAAAACTGTGAAAGTTCTTGATTAATTGAAGTCAAAGGCAACCCAATCCAAACTAAACCTTCAAAACACTGAAGTCACACAATAACAGAAACAAAATACTGATCAAGTCGGTGTTCGATCAGTAACTCCTGTGTGTTTTGTCAAGGGTCTGGCTTTGAAGAGAGCATAAACAAGATTCACCCATAGTGCAGTTACCTGTTGGTTGGAGCAGTCTGTTTGAGACTTAGATTACACTGCACATGTATAAAAGTTTGTTGACGGGTGTTTTGATATTGTTTTGCTGTTGTAAAACGCAGTCGCCTACAAATTCAATTCTTTATAAATTTTCTCAAGTTTTGGATTCTTTGTTCACTGTGAATGTATGCAAGAAAACAGTTTTTTTTCTTTCAAGAATTTAATGTTACATGGGGTGAGTAATTTATATAAAAGTGTTTGGGAGTAAGTAATCCTTTAATTAAAATACTGCAAGCTTTTAGTCATCTTAAGCAACTGTGCAATTTTCAATATAAACAATGAAAAAAAAAAACTAGCAATAGTTTCAGTGGTTCAGTGTTTGTTTCATAATGTCCAGTTCAACCAATATTTTGAATTAACTAACATAGTTACATAATTATTACAGCTCATGAAACCCAGTCGAGTTTTGGTCACTATGAATGATTGAAAGAAATCCTGCAGGTTTCCTGCTTGTACCTTGTCTCCACTGCAGAGCAAAGGAGCCAGAGCCTCCACCTCGCTCTGGAAGATGTTGTGTTCCTCCACCTCGCTCTCCACAGATGGTAGGTCCTGGCCAAAGCCCTTGTTTTTTAGGTTGTCCTGGGCAGGGACACATAACAACACACTTGAGTCCACTGCACCACATGTTAACAGTTGTGACTAAACTTTGTCTGAATACTACTGAAATAAACTGTGTCTATAATATTCTTGAAAGCCACAGAGTATACTTAGAGAGTATTATAAAATAAATTGTTTGAAAACAAATCAATGAGCTAAACAAAATATTTCATTAAAGCATTGCACTTGTTTCAAAGTGTTACATGCTTTTTAAACTTTGAAAGAATCCTGGTAAGAAAACCAAGGGACAGTTACACATACAGAAGAAGCAACTTTGTTATCTTATAATTTAGTCAGCACTTTCTTTCCAAAATACATATTTGACATCACTTTGACATCTGATTTCACGAATTGCTGATAAGTAGTGGCATTGACTTTGGACTGGATCTGGTTCTTACCCCTAACCCTTACTTTGGACTTAAGCTCTTCTTGACTATTGTACAAGTTTGTGGATGTATAAGAGAGTGTGTGCATCAAGTTAGCAAAAATCTTTTACATTAAAGGAGCGGTGTGTAGGATTTGGTCCCATTCAGTGGTGACATTGCTGCCCTTGGCCACTTAGTCATTATATCCACCTTACTGATGAATATTTATCACAAATATCATTGTATAAATATTTTGTGAAAGCACTGACCCTACATTATCATTGCAATATCAATATCGAGGTATCTTTGTCAAAAATATTTTCTCCACATTGCCCAACCCTACGGTCGATATAAGCCAGCTTCATTAATTCATGGAAATTTCAGAGAGGTTCACATCAGGTCCACAGAGGCAGCCTGTGTAAGTGCTTCCTACCAGTTTCTCATCCATCATGGTGCCCCAGTTGATGCTGGGCTTCCCCTCTGTGCGGGTCAGGTGGTAGATTCGGTCGTGGTCCTCCTTCAGCTTCATCACTTTCTCACGCAGCTGCTTCATGCTGAACACACATGCATTAATTGAATTCATTAAATTTAGTATGACAACTGTTGATGAAAGGATGAAAGCAGTCTGAATCACACTGTATTTTTACTTATCCTGCAGAAAATCAGAACAAAAAAGAAGAATAGAGTAGAATACTATCTCCACTGCACAGTGAACAAAACAAATCTGCACCAGCCACAGAATTACACCTGAAAGATTTTTTTTTTTAAATCAGTAATAAATCGTTGTTGGCAGGATAATTGACAATACAGTAATTCAGTCTGCTCTACTCCTTTCAAACCCTCTGCTGTGTCTGCATTAAAGGGGGTTTCTGGATAATCTTATTCACATGTAAGTACAAAGAAGCTTCTTGATGACAGTCTTCCTGAATAGGTAACTAAAGCAATTACACACAATCAATTAATCACATTTAAACAGTCTGTAACTTAATCAGAAGAGAAAGAGGGCACCAATACAAAAAGAGAACAACTAGAACCATAAAGCAAAACATTTTTTTAAACAACACAGCCTCTGTAAGTACAAATATTTATAATATTTCTAGCTAAACTTGTACTCTGATGAAAGAACCAGGAGCTCTTGATGGCAGCTAAAAAACAATCAGAAAAATGGCAAATTGGAAGCAATTAAAAATAACAAGTATATGATAATACTAACAGAGTGGTGACACTGGTGATGCAATGATGGAAATATTGTTGTGAAAATGTACATTATACCAAATGAATCAAGAGAACAGATAAACATGGAGGAAGTTATGAATTTGCATATAGCGGGAAACAGGTCAATTAGGGCGTGTCTCATATTGAATAATCTTGCTCAAAATAACATCCTGCTTCTCTCTGCCACTCAGTTATATATCTGGGAGTTCATCAGACAGTGTCTACTGTGAGTTATGTGCATCTTACTGACACTGCCATACATGCCTCTTGTGGATATTGTAGTTTAAATCATTTCATAATGTGACATAGAAGAATTGGAAAAAGCCCAGGAGCTGAGCACTACTTACTCTTTTTCTATCATCGCAGTCTGCGGATGCTGGAGGCGCTTGGCCTCAACAGCGTCCTCGTCCAGGCTGTTGAGCATCTCCAGAGAGTTGAGAAGTCTCTTGTTGGTGTCATCCTGATACAGTGGCTGCTTCCCCTCATTGATCTTACTCACATCCTGCGAAGCAATGTAAGAACATCAGTCACGTGCAGTCAGACAAACACATTTGCTCACTATTTAAACACAAACAGCAGCAGAATACACGCAAAATGAAGCAAGTGGTCGAGTTCTTCCCTTCTTTTCAGTTACTTAAGAGAGGTGATTTTTATTAGGTTACGACCGATTATCGGCCTGGCTGATTATTGGGGACAATATTTGGCATTTTGCAGATTATTTGTATCAGCATTTTATTTTGATGATAGCCAATAAAATAAATCAATTAAAAGGTGCAAAGAAAGTGTCAGCATAAGGGGAACTTTTACTTTGTGAAATCTCAGGGAACTATTTTTATTTATTCATTTTTTAATTTAAATTTTCACTTGACTTTATATTAAAAAAAAGTTGCTGGGAACTTGCTGTTTATGTTGTTGAACATTTCAGTTTGGTTTTCATATTTGAGAGTTTGTTATATTCCAAATTCTAAAATTCAACAGAAATATTTTCATTTTTATTGTAAATGCATATTGGTTGCAATATTGGTTATTGGTTAACTACTAATAATTGGTAACGGTATTGGCCCTGAAAAACCAATGTTGGTCAACCCTTATAATTTATGATGAGGGGTAACATTGTGCCTCATGTGGGATTCATCACTGAGCACACCTGGTCAGCGCAGATTGGGTTGGTTGAGAGCGTTTCGTGCATCTGGAGTCAACTTCTCTTATATTTTCTATTTCAAGAAAGTTAAGAGAAAATATAAGAGAAATATAAGAGAACGTTGCTGCATGAGGTCCAGTGTTTGTGCAGGTACGTGAGAGCCATTTGAATTGTGTTTTGTTTTTTTTTATAGTCAGTGAAACAAACTGAAGACAAATCCTCTAAATCTGATTGGAATTTGGCCTGGTGGGAGTGGGTCTGGCTTTGTGGCAATAATATGGAGCTCTTAGACTGTAACTATCCAGCAGGAGAAGGAAGAGAAGGAGCGAATGAACACACTGGACTTTAACCACATTCTTTGGAAATGTCAACAAAGATTTTGCTGAAATTCAGACACACACCTCTCCCTTAGATATTACTCCGCTGGCCACACACACTACCTGATGGTTAGGTGCAGTCTTTTATGGTGGGTGGGGCTGGCTAGTCACTGTACACTGTATTTGTGTGTATCCCTATATAAGTATTTATTTGCTGTAGTTTAGATATAATCTAATATAATGTTAGCATCCTCTCTAAAAACACTAACTTTTTTTCAGATTCAGAGCAGAAAATATTAAATGATGCAATGAAGTGCACTTAAAATCATTATTTTACCTTTAATAATATGCAGGATTTGCAGTTAAGGCCTAGCTTTAATGTTAGCTGACACTATTTCAGTGGATTTTCCGTTCATAAAAGGTAATGATTGCTTACAATAGTCTTGTTCAGCACTTGGTTGTACTAAAAGAACCTCTACAGAGTCAGATGTTTGTATAGTATGTATGCATTGGTAGTATTAAAAGATCTCAGAGGCCTTTGGGAAACACGGCCATCAGACTGTACCTTGTTGAGGTTCTGCTCGACGTCATAGCAGTTCTTCTCCACTTTATCAGCATTCTTCTGCAGCTTGTCGATCAGAGCGCCCAGTTCTGTGGCCGGAGCCCTACAAGACAAACAGAGAGGTGAATGGGGATGCTGTATGCTATATCCACTGTTTCAAAACTTTATTTTCATAATCAGAAATATCAAGACTGTAACTTTTAATGCCGCAATGTGTCAGAACATCAATTGCTTTTTTTTATAATGTCAATGGAATATCAAAATGTCTGAGGTTTTTATTAAATTCATGCACCATCTGAGTGGGAGTGCGTATGAATGGTTAATGAGTAGCAGGATGCACCATGTACAGTAACCTCTATACAAGTACAGTCCATTACCAGGGTATTTAGAAATTCTGAAGGTATGTTTTTCAGTACTGTCATGCACCTTTCTTTCTATTAAACTCATTGTATGTAAAGCACAGCAGGCACCATCAGAGCTCAGTGTCTGGTCTCTACTGGTGGAACAGGCACCCCACACTCATACAGTCAAATACCATATACAAAGCTTTAGGAAGGTATGGAATATTACATACTGCCTAAGCCTGTTGGCTAGAATAAAGCTATCAAAATCTCATCCTTCTTTATCAGACTTGACCATGGTTTTGTTTTGTTTTTCAACAGCGCTTCTTGTCAGCTCCTCATGTTTTGCCTGCATTGACTTTTGCTTTCACCGCTTAGAACAAATTAAACTTGTCTGTTGTCAAGACAACATGCCCTCTATAACCCCGTGTCTGTACTCTGCTTAAGATCTTCTGTAAGGGAAGATGCTCCACCACTCCAGCAGAACAGAGTGAGCTACGCTCTTTCTAGTTGGAAATGATGGTCATTGGACCCCAAAAGTTACAAAATCTATTCGGTAATGTTTCTTTGTCTCTTGATGACTGTGTTGTTCTTGGCAGAGACAAGATAAAAAACCTTGGTGTCATATTTGACCAGACCCTTGCTTTTGATAAGCACATCAAGGAGGTGACTAGAATATCATTTTTTCATCTTCGAAGGATTGCTAAGATCAGGCCAATCCTGAGTGACAAAGATGCTGAAGTCCTCATCCATGCTTTTATCACATCTCGTTTGGACTATTGCAATGCTCTTCTGTCAGGATTACCCAAAAAAAGTTCCCGCGTCCTGCAGATGGTGCAAAATGCTGCGGCTCGGGTTCTGACGGGTGCTGGGAAATATGAACACATGACCCCGGTATTGGCCTCTCTTCACTGGCTTCCATGTCAGGTTCGTGCTGACTTTAAGGTGCTTTTATTGACTTATAAAATTTTAAATGGAGCAGCACCTTCTTATTTAACTGATCTGGTCAGACTGTATGCACCGTCTCGTGCTCTCCGCTCTCAAGGATCTAGCCTGCTGATGGTGCCGAAAGTCAGGAAAAAGACTGTTGGTGAGCGAGCCTTTTCTTTCCGAGCACCAACACTTTGGAACAGTCTTCCTCTGGACATAAGACAGGCATGCTCTCTGGATGTTTTCAAAACGAAGCTGAAGACCCACTTTTTTATTTGCTATATGTCCTGATTTGTTCTTACTGTGTTAATGTTTTTATAGTTTTAGTTTTATGTTTTATTGATTGATTTTATTAGCTGTACAGCACTTTGACTGAAAGCGCTTTATAAATAAAGTTATTATTATTATTATTATTATTATTATTATTATTATTATTATTATTATTATTATTATTATTATAGTTATTCGCATCACATAAATTTTAGTGTTTGCATTCACTCAAACGTATTATATCAAATCAGTATTTTAAGCTTATACACCTAATATCTTTGAACCAGAACCTTTTTAGTATTCGGATCAAGTAACTTGTGGAAGATCCGGTGTGTCAGATGAAGAAGGTGACAGCTGTTACTGCAGTGAGTCAGCTACATATTTAATCTACATTTATGTAAATATGAGTAACAGATTAGACTCAGTATAAGCAGATACCTGATGTTAAAGGACACTGATGGGGATTGAGGAAAAAAACTTAATCCCTAATATTCACTGCTAATTTCAGGTCTGAACATTAGTTTGAAAGATGTTGGATGGACAAACCAAATTAACATACTGTACATTACAACTCTTAGACTTTGCTGCTGGTGTGCTAAAATGCCTTTACTGATCTGAAAGTGTCTACATAATGAGAGCCATTTAAAAAAAACCACACACAGTACATGGTTTGGATTTGGTAAAAATGACTTAAGGCACCCTGGGTGTGAAATACACTGTGATATGTGCTGTACATCCATAATAAACAAGCACACACCCACACAGCTCTGCGCTAGCTCTACAGCTCTGTATGACTTAGTGTGAAATAATCGGACTGTCTCTATTCAACATTTATTTCCTTTGGGATCCTCATACCAACAACATGACTCACAACACACACCAGTGCCAGAGTTGGATCTGATTCACTGGACGAAAATCAAAATAACAATATCAAAATAACAATCAAAATAAAAATATACATTATAGGCTACATTTCACATAGGCAGGGGTGCAACTACTAATTCTGGGCCCTATGAATAAGGAGGCACTGTGGCCCCCTGCCTTTGCCCTCTTCATCCATGTCTCACAAACTATTTATTTTTTTTTTTTTTAAAAAAGTCCATTTTTTTATGTTTCTTTCTTTCTTTCTTTAAGTATGAATTTAAGGCACTTGTAATTCACTTGAGTCTATTCTTTCATACCACTTTATTTCCTTTACATTTCAGAGTGAAATATTGTACTTTTTACTTCACTTTAAAAAAATTATAAAATATGATGTTTTGTTATAAACTAAGCTACACATCAGATTATATAAGTAAGGCTGACACTAAGAGTTGATGAACCAATTAGCCAAACGACAGAAAATTAATTGGCATATAATTTTGATAACATTTAAGCTTTTTTCTGATTAAGTTTGAATTATTTTTAGGTTTGGGTTTTTTTTCTGATATGGGTTACTTTTACTTTTAATACTTTAAGTACATGTTCCTGATTATACTTAAATACTTTTATTTAAGTAATATTTTCCATGTGGAACTATTGGTATTCTAGTGTTTAGTGGTTTTAGCACTTTTACTAAAGCAAAGGATCTGGAGACTTACTTCACCACTGCAGCCGTGTTTATAACACACATGACATAATTTCTTAAAGTAAAGGAAACTAGACCAGCAGGTTTTTGTCTCACTGTGACAATCAGCACGCACTGTACTGTGTGTTAGACAGCATGCAGGAAGCGTGGACTCATAGTGCTCACACAGAGCACTGGAACCATCTGTCTGTTCCATCACTGTCACCACTGTCTTTGTGTCTTCCTCTCACTGGCAACTTTAAGAGCAGTTTGGCACTAAAGCCCAGCTGATTTCACCGGCGGCATTTATGTCCACTACAGAGTAACAAGAAGTTGCAAGTCAGAAATACCAAAGATATGCTCAAGGGCATTTAGAAACAGTGTCCATTTCTCTGTTTGTCCACCAGGGAGCACTAATACGTTCATTTTGTGACTGTCAAATGGTCTGCTCAGCACACCTGTGTCAATGTTTTAACAAACATTATGTGTTGAGATATGAGAATCAGCAACATGTGGTTTTCAGACTTTATTTGTGGAGTCTATTTGGAAGTTCTTTTCTTGTGCTTCTTTCAGACACCTTTAATAAGCATTTAAATATTTGAACCTTGAGCTAAACGGTGTGATTTCTTGCTAATTTTTGGGTCACTGCTCCTTTCACTGCTCATTGCCTCCTTCCCATGTTTTTGAAAGATTTAATGTCAATTTGCTCAGGTTTAAAGGGTAAATCAATAACTATCTATAACTTTCATGCATAACTTTTTATTTATTTAAATAAATTCTTCAAGAAATCTGCATTTTTTTTTTTTCTCCTGGCTGATGTATTGACATGATACACACGTCTGTGTTTGTTTGTCTGGCACAGAGGAAAATGTGTTCATGTCTGTCAATTCAAACCCACCATCCATCTCCTCACGCACATCCACACCCACTCACAGTTTGTACACAAGTTACATAACGCCTCCTGAATGCACACACGCTGACATTAAAAATACACGTCACAGCCTCTGCTGGTTTTGGAATTAAATAATATCAGAACAAGTTTGAACTGGTATACGGTGTCGAGTTGTGCAGAAGCAGCTCGCAGTTTGTGTGCCAAGACCCATCCAAATGAAAACCACCCCTAAGGGGGTTTTCTGTCTCATTAGAACACCGCCTCATAATCGCAAACATGTACAGTTCTCTTTTCCTAAATAACACGGATTTGGATTGCTTCTACATGAGTCAGTGCATGAAGACAAAAGACCATCAGTTAATTGTTGAATGCATAAACACAGTTATTCCCTCACGTGTTTAAATGATTAAAAGCTCTGGTTTGTGTGTAGGAAAATTCATGTTTTCAAATCTCTGTTCTAAGATTCAAACCAGATGGAAACTAACCCTGCCTTTGTCTTTTATACATTTATTACATAACTAGGAACTGTTTTCTTGTTTCCCAGGATATCACTTTTTAATCATAGTTTAAACATCTGAAAACAATGCTGCATAAATTCTACCGGCTCTATTTTGTATTCTGTGCTCCAAACATGTTGTCAGTAGTTCCAGGGAGGCTCACTGGCTCTGAACCAATGTTTGGAGTGTGGTTATATTGGTTCTGGGAAGGAACTGGCATCGGAGCGTTAGCTTGAGAAACACAACTCAGATGTGTCCACGGGGAGAAGGTGAAATTAAAACCAGAGAGCACTAAGTCATAGTGGGTGTGGAGGCCTGCCGCTGTCAGGCAGAGTCACAACAAAACACGAGTCCTGCTCTGTCTCAGCCGCCTGCTCTCCATTCATATGCTACAAGTCTACATACATGGATGGACACTTTGTCCTTGCATTGTTTCATGTGTCTTTATAGTCATTTTGCATTTCTTCGTGGTCATTTTGGGTCCCTTTGTGGTCATTTTACCCTTCAGTGGTCACTTTATGTCCCTTTGACATTGTTAAATGTCTGTTTGTTGTTGTTTTGTGTCTTTGATGTCATTTACTGTGTCTTTGAGGTTGTTTTAAGTCTGTTTGTGGTTGTTTTGCTTCTCTACGCTACCACTTTTGTGGTTGTTTTGTGTCTCTTTGTGGCTGTTTAGCATCTTTTTTCAGGTAATTTTTTGTGTCTCTGGGTTCTTTTGCACCTAGTTGTGGTTATTTTGCATCTCTTTGGTGTCATTTTACTTGTCTGAGTTTTTTTTATGTCTGTTTGTGACTGTTTATTGTGTCTCTGTTGTTGTTTTGATGCTCTGCAAGGTTATTTTATGGATCTTTGAGATTGTTTTATGACTTTTGTGGTTGTGTTTCTTTATCATTGTTTTTCTTTCCTTTCTGGGGTCATTTTACATTTCTTCGATGTTGTTTTCCGTCTGCTTATGGTTGTTTTACCTTTCAGTATATTTATGTGTGTTTGAGGTTGTTTTGCATCTGCTTGTGGCTGTTTTGTGTCTCTTCGATGTCATTTTACATGTCTTTAAGGTTGGTTTATGTATGTTTGTGCTTGTTTTGTGTGTCTTTGTGGCTGTTTTGCTGCTCTTTTATGTCATTTTACGTGTCTTTGAGGTTGGTTTACATCTTTTGGGGTTTGTTTTGTGTGTGAGCCCCTCTGACTGACTGGGCCCCTGACCAAGTGCCATCCTTGTCCATAAAAGTAAGGGTAATATATACCAAAACATACAATGCCTCCTTACTGCTCTCTGTTATACTTCCTCTTACCCATCTTTCAATGACAAGAAACTTTGAAACAAGCCTAAACTAGCATTTCACCTTATTATTGTTTAGATGCAAAGGTAGGCACTAATCCCCATCTTAGAGACTCTGGTGATCTAACCATCTTTGGATCTTGTGCTTCGACTTGAAGCCGTCATTAGCCTGGCTCACACTGACAGCTTGCTACATATCAGAGAACAAAGCTTTCTTTCTTTTTTCTTTTTAAACGCGCACCAACTGAAAACAAAATAAGAAGAACAGCTTGAGGAGAATGAAGAGGTTATCAGTGGTGATTAAAATGAAGTCTTATCTTTACCATGGCATCCTGATTGTCTCATTACCTGATGAGTAGGAACCAATAACAGCTACAAAAAATTAAATCAGTGGTTTGACTTCTTTATCTAAACGATTGAAATGAATGAGATACCAGTGCATAGCACAGTTCAAAGACTGGGAGTCCTTTGGCAGACGATACAACATTCCTGTCCTCTTGGTGGCGGCTGTGTAGGGGGTGGAACACACCTACACACCTTACACTAGAGAATTACTATTCGAAAAAGAGATTAGTAGATCTTTTGGTACCTGACACCAGAGGTTGTTATTTTTGAGGCCCCTGAACCCCCCCCCCCCCACACACACACACCTGCTGAGTGACAGGGAGCATTATACTCTACTGTCTTTAAAGGCATTCCTCATTCTAGGTAGCTAGTTGAAAGTCTGACGCCCACAGATAATGATATAATAAACCACCCTCAACCTTGATATATACAATACATCATTTTCACGGTGGAAAACCATATCGATTTTACCTTTACCTCACAAACCCAGCTGAAAAAACACCATGTGATAGGGAATGGGCTTGGTGCAGCTATATGGTGGGAGAGGCTGCAAGCCATTCCTCAAACATTGTCTTTCTAAGGAGGACAGCTGAAGACTTATCAAACCAGTTACTACAACTTTACTGCACAGCCTATCAACCACACCCTTACTTGAGAGGTAAAGCACAAATTATGCAACCTAATCTACAATCTCGCATTTTTATCTCGAGGACACCAGTTCATTTTATCCATATTACATCCCGATTATTCACTGAGGGGAGTAAATCTATCCAGAGAGTACAGTTTTACTTGGCAGTCAACCTTTTAACAGTCTGTATGAAGCAAGTTAGTTCACGACGGGGGAACGCCCCGTTCTCTTGTTGCATGTACAGTATATGCACCATACTACGTTAAAAATATATACCAAGTACAACTGACAACTGACAACTGAGATCTAAACCATGATTTATACCAAAACTTGACGTGTTTTGTGAATGAACACGTGCTGTTTAATTCGGCCAGCATGTAATCCACCTGTTATTCCTTTTTTTTTTTTTTTTTTTACATTTAAACCATACTTATTTCAGCCTTTGAGTACTTTTCAAACTATTATTTAGCCAGCAGGGAGTATTTTTGGTAGAGTAATAAAAGACATACTCATAATGTTACTTTCACAATGAAGACAGACGGAAGGATACGGTGAAGTTAGTAGGTAGGAAGGTACTTTGGTGACTTCACGGCACAGCAAGGTCACTTTAAATGGGACGATTTTTCTATGACATTTGGTAGATTTACATGCAATAAACACAACAAACTGCTCCGTAGCTCTCAAAACAGCAACACTGTGTTGAAGTGAAACACTTACGTAGATTTTGGTTCCGTTATCGGGGTGGATCGGGACTTTTTCTTCAACATGTTGACAGGTCACCTGTCAGCGGCTTCCAAAGACTAAACAATCCCCGCGGGACAGGTGAAGCTCAGCTGTGTGCGCGAGTCCTCCGCTCGTTCCTCTGCTCCCGGTGCGTTTGTGTCGTGTGTCACAGTGTGTGCACACAGCTTTCTCAATGTCAGAGCCTCCACTTCCACACACACCGACTGTAGCAGCGATACTGCACTTCTCTGTTGGAACATTCACTTGTCGTTTTCACACCCAGCCTGTGTACCTGTCAGCCAGCAGAGGACAGGTGGGGCCACAGAGACAAGCCCCGCCCCTCTGATGACCTCCCAGGTATTCACTGCCAAACACACACACACACACACACACACACACACACACACACACACGCACAGGTTTATATGCAAATATACAGTCATAAAATAACCACTGCGTCTGAGAAATGTAAACTATATACAAAATAACAGGCTATGTCCTGAAAAGAAAAGCTGTTATTCACTAAATGTTATTAAAGTACAGGTTATTGTACATTATTATGGCTAAAAAACAAACAAAAAAAAAACAAAAAAACGCAAATACAAAAATATGTAGAATAGGGTGTGACAACAAGTGTGTTGAAGAAAAACCAAGTGTGTGACTGAACAGTCAGTGTGTCATAGGATAGACTTACTGTTCCATAATGGGAAAATAGTAAGCTATGGCCTGATGGCATGTATTATTTAATTTAGTTTTAGTTATTTAACTATGAAATTCGTTCTAGTCCTAAATATGGTGGCCTGGGTGTGTGTATGTGTGTGTGTGTGTCCGTGTGCATGCATGCGTGCGTGTGTGCCTGAGTGAGTTGCTCTGTAGCTGGGGGGTGTGTCAACACAGACTACACTGGCTGAACCAGTCAGACTCGACAATGTCCTCCTAACTATATGAATGTTGTCTGCGTGTGTGTGTGTGTGTGTGTGTGTGTGAGGGGGGGGGGCACTACATCTCTCCATAAGATTTCAAGGTAAACTATTGCCTAACTAAACTAGAAAGAAAGGGGGATCAAACTAAAATTAACATCATAGACTAGATGTCCTGGCTAATGTGCACTATGACCTAACACCTAACACTCAGTACGTTTACATGAGGTGACAAAAAGTTGAATTGTTGCGTTAGTCCAACTAAAACTGGACTTTTAAAATACATGGAAACATGTTAGCCCGACTGAAATCGGACTATTTCACAAAGTTGGACTAACACATCTAGATAATGCAGTTGGGGGTCAATTTACTCTTCCATGTATTGCCTCAGCTGGACCTGAACTGGCCCATGCACATGCTCCATAGTCCCTGTGCTGGACTTCGACCTGGAAGTCCAATTTCTCGAAGTCTAACAGCATAAATTTGTAGAGGAAAGCCAGGAAAAACAAAGAAGAAGGGAAGAGAAAATAAAACAAGACAAAGGTATCAACAAAAATTAGTGGAGTATTAAAATGTACAGCGCCAAAAAGTTATCCATGTTTTCACTGTTCGACATGCAGCCTGTTTGCTTCTTTCTAACTTGTTTGGTTTGTGATGTAATAAGTCAACCAGAGGAAGGCCCAACAGCAACTAGTTGAAAGAGGGCATATCTCCACCTATGGTGGCAGAGTTTGACATATTTTCTTCGACAGATTGATTGTCCCCCAGCACTAGTGTACTGGGACAAGGACAGTAGTCCAGTTAAGTGCCCTCATGGAGCTATAATCGTAGCTCCACTGAACTGTGTTTGAAAACGTACTGACTGTGCTGTTATTTTGACCTATGATGAGCATTTGAATAAAACTACATCCAGTGGTGTAGTGGAGGATATATGCAGGTTTATGAGGTCTATCCTTTTTTCTGGTTGTTTACAGCATAGTTACGGTCTTTAGGTGCTGCGTTCCATTTACCTCAGAAATTAGAGGTCGGAACTGCGAGTGAAGTCACACCTGAGTTTACCATGTTCTGTTACACCAAGTTAGTAAATTAAGATGTTAGCAATAACATTTTTAGAAGCGTAAAATTTTTAGCCAAGTTAGCCATGACTAGCAATATTTGTCAATAACAATGCATTATGCTGCATTTTCCACATGTAAACACACAACATAAATCACTTCTTAAAGTAAAATAATGAACGAAATGCTCGCTTCACTGTGTGCGCTGCCATGTTGCTATGATGTCAGGTGGATGTGTTTATCTCTGCAAAGTTTCCAACTTGGAAGTTCGACTTGGGCCCTACATGTGATTGTCTACAGATACCATAATGGCCCCATGCCAATTACTCACATGGGTAGGCTTACCCACACATGGGGTATGCTAGGGCTACCTGGATACCAAGTGGGTATGGGCTTAAAATGGGTATCTTTTCTGGGCCCCACTTGGTTAAACTCAGTCATGTGGGCAATTTGCATGGGCTTAAATGTGAAACACTTGGATTATCCCATACATACCATTTTCAGCCAATTTACAACTCACACAAGCCCAAAATTGGCTGGGACCGTTTTGTGTCTGAGGTTGTTTTTTTTCCATCTTTGAGTCCAATGAACATTTGAGCTCCCAGTGCAGAGGGTTTCAGCAAAAAGGTCCATCTGTAGAAAAGTTCCTAAACTTGTGACACAAGGCAGTGTCAATTAGAAATACACTGTACTGGCCAATAAAACACATGCAAGTGTTCATTCCTGTTACATAAAGTTTAGAAGACTTGTAACATGAGTGGCATAATCCAAATATTTACCTCTCAGTATTTAAAGAAGATAAAATAATTTTAACCAGTTAGCCACGCAACACTAGCCCTGCTTCTTGTTTATTGTTAGAGAGTCAACACTTTGAAGCATTAGTACGCTCTGTATAAGTACACAGCCCTGACTTACTTTTTGCAACTGTTTGCATGACCTGTGCCAGGCAGGACTTCAAGTTTTATCTTACTCTTGGAGTAAAGGGTAATTTAAAGAGGTGTCCCTGCAAATAGTGACCTTCTTCACCATAACAAGTAAAAACAGTAAAGCTTCTGGTCCAAATTGCTTCACGATTAATTTGTTCTAACCTGAGTCACTAGGAACTACTAGTTTAGGTTTTCCCTTATTCATAAACAGTTTTGATTTCTAAACTTTTGATTTAAAGCCATCCTAAACTGCAACCCACAATGTTGCCATTGTTTGTTTCTGCAATCCATGGATACATTCGATGCAATTATGCAGTGGATACACATTTTCATCCCAACTTGTCATATGGTGCCATTCTGTCAGTAACCCTCTGCGTCTACTTATGATGTTTTAGGTATCCCTCTGCATTAGCTGTTCATGGTCTAGGATGCCGTTACAGTGATGTCAACAAATGCACATGGTGGAATGAAGCTGCACGGTCCTTATGTTTACACAACAGCACAAAGCAACCAACACAGACTGTAACAATGGTTAGGATTATACAAAAAAGTCATGGATGATTAGGTTTAGGCAAAAGAGGCAAATGGTGAGGTTTAGAAAAAAAACACACATTCAGCAAACTCACACAAAAATCAGTAATTTGTGGGACCTATCGACTGGTTCCGTCTGGCTGCATACTCAAGTGACGCCAACCATGCACATTGCATGTAGACATGCCTGGTGCTGTCCAGCCATA
Source organism: Plectropomus leopardus (assembly GCF_026936395.1). Taxonomy (NCBI): domain Eukaryota; kingdom Metazoa; phylum Chordata; class Actinopteri; order Perciformes; family Serranidae; genus Plectropomus; species Plectropomus leopardus. The sequence continues at coordinate 2,026,942 of NC_142193.1, forward strand.
TGCCAGCATATAATAAAAATGATATACCAATAATGGAGTGCGTTCTAATCTGATGCCTTCCTGGTGCATTTTGGTTTGATGCAGAGGTGGCTTTTGGTGTCACGTGTTTACTGAAAGCACTGACAGAGTGGAGCGCTTTGACGAGTTTGGAGTGAGAATGGGCTGGCAGGGGCTGAATACATTTCAACAACTCTGGTTAACACAAATGGCCCTATCTAGAACTACTGTTTGGTTTGTCTGTTTTAGGCAACTGGACAGCAAAATGGTGGAGTCTGTGGGAGAGGACCTGCTTCTTATGTGTATATAAATAGCTCATTTAAAGGTGACAAAAATACAAAGATTCTTATTTTCAGATAATTATACACTAATGAAAAAAAAGTTATGAATATAATACCTTTTCTGCCAATAGATGCCCCTAAATTCTACACACTGGACCTTTAGTATACCCAGTTTTGGGGGCACAATCCCCACTTATAAAGCTGTGGACCCAGCCCGTGTGAACACCATGTATCTTAGTCCATCCCTCATCTGAAGCTTTCTGAGGGCTATCTGAGAGGAGCTTTCTTCAAACAGGGTCATTCTTTCCATCCCTCTGTTGGAATGAAACCGTGTATTCAACATGTGGGATGACAGCCACGACCTCTCAACCATGGAAGGAAAGGCTGTTATCAGCTGGAAGGAAGAGCCCCAACAGCCACGGATGTGATCTCAAACAATGTGTGTGTGTGTGTTTCCATGTTCCCATGTCTACGAAACCAACAGTATGGTCTTTAGTTATTTCTTTTCCTGTAATACCTCCACTCCTCCATGGATTGTTGCATGCAGACAGTAATACCATTCTTGCATGTGCTGAATAGGAATGGTACTGCAAGTGTTGAAGTGTTGAAGAAGGATGCTTGTTCTAAGTGAATTACGCTCCATAACATCCATTCAAACCAGTCTTCATGTGGTCCACCTTTATAGGTAAATGTCATTCAAAGTGTGAGGGTGAGTTGCTGTGTTTGTTGCGTGCTATCAGCAGCTATATTTACAGCCCTTCCCACTCTTGTCATCGTTTATTCTCATTATAGTAAGTCAGTGACCCCAGAGGTCATGATAGTTTGACTTTTGACCAAAGAAAGCTCAAGTTTAAAGTAGTTCAAAGCAAACAGCAACCCCCACAGACACTTGACTCTTTGCTCTGTTGAGTAAGACAAACATGTAATGCATTTGCCTGATTGACAGGTGCTTTCTCTTTTACTCATTTCACATCACCTCCATTCATGTTACTGCCTGCAACTGTGGATTATCTAGCAGTTACAGCCGAGATGGCAGTTAACTGTCAAACTCTCCAAGCCTCGTTGTACAGAAATATATTAAAAGTTTGTCCTATTGTAAATAATGTTTCTAAGAGAGGAAACATTCTAGCTTTTTAAAATCCTATCTGTCACAGAGGCAATCTACTTTACCTTAGAACTCCTATATGATCTGACCTGCAGAAATCCAAGCTATAACTATAAAGTCAATTCTTCAGTCTGCAATTGATACTGTCATGCCTGTATCTATGTTTAGAATGTATACAAGACCACCTGAATCTCAGTGCTTTTGGTGTAAGATTCCGGCACCAAAGGTCACCTTTTGCTGCTGGACGATGTCAGCTGAGAACGTAGCCAGACAGAACCTGCCCAACTGCACCTGCCGCAACCATATCATATGCCAACGGGCGGGGTCAGTTGAAAAGATGGACAGACGGAACCTGTTGTGTCTGCATGATACACAGCTGGATGGTGTCAGGTTGAAATGCTGCAGGTAAAAACGCAATATAAGGAGCATGACGGTCCCTATAGTGCAGGTGGGGGGGTGGTGGTGGATTGATCCAACAAACCCTGGACTTTCACGCAGGAGTCTGGTGTTCGCTCCCTGTCTGAATGTGATGTTTTTTTTCTACACCTTACCATGTGCCTCTTTTGCCTGAACCTAAGCCTCCATGCCAGCACGTGTGCTTGTTGATGTCCTGTCCCGGCGTTGGTTGCCATATACTTGTGTGCCTAAACATAACCACATGCAGTGTCATCCCAGCATGTGCTTGTGTTGACATCACGGTAGCAGCATCCTGAAACATCAATGACAGATGCAAAAGGATACCTAGAGCATAACATGTAGAGGCGGAAGTCCTCTGCAGAGGACGACTTGTGTGACGACTTGGGATGAGAACCTGTTTAATATCTCTATCGGCGCCTCAGAAAGTGTCTAGTGGTCAGGGTCTGGCTGGTGACTGGTGCAGCCTATCGCAGAGGCAGTATGGCTACAACAGCCTACAACATACTGCTCCCACACTGTGTTGTGAGTGATTTGTACCTGTACAGTAAGTTTGATGTGGAAAACCATGGCTGTACGTATAAAAAATAAATAAATACATGATCGTTCTCACAGTGGTGGCATTGCCAGTGATCAGATATGTATCAGATTTAGGAGCACAATGGCCCACATCTGATTGGAAAAAAAATCTAGATTTCTGTATTAACACTAAAAAAAACCCAGATCTGTCACATGTAAGCCAAAAATTTGGATTCTGGCCAAATTTGCTTCTAATGTGACCGTAGTCCAAGATGTTACCTGACTGAACCTGCAGGTGCTGCCTGAGCACTTTAAGCTTGAACCTACACGTGAAGGTTTATTTTCGCTTTATTTCACACATTAGAGTTTGCTAGTTCACCGGGGTTGTGTAATATATTGGCAACCTCCTGTTCCTGTCTCTCTTAAATTACATTTGAAAATAATCAGACACTAAGTGAACCCAGGCCTGAAGCTCTGTGGAACGAAATGTCCCAATGAATGTGAGTATGAATATGCATGAGAACAGAATGAGAGGGGAGAAGCAGGCAGGGGATACATCTCTGACTGTTGCTTTTATTGAGCTGAGGGACAACACAGTACAACTGCTGAATGGATTACAGATGCAGGCAAAAATGTATCATGTCATCCCTGGTTATGGTTATGATTTGGTAATAAGGGTGTAGTGCAGTGATCTGGAGATAGATGACACTCCCAAGGGTATATATATATCAGATTTGATGCAAGCAGTATGAAACAGTGGATCAGTCAGAGCAATATCAGCACATACAGAGTGAGATCTCCATCCTAATGAAGTGACTGGAGTGTTGTTGCAGATAGGCTTGTATCTGACCGTTCTTATCTCATGTCATGTCATCAGAAGCTAACAGTGATATCTCACAGGGGTCACAGCCCCCCGCTGACCCCATCACCACTGCATTCCTCTGCTGATACAGGGGTGAGGGTCAACAGATGTGATGGACTACATCTGTGGGTAGATGAAAAAGAATACAATGCTCTAACTGGTGGATTGATTTATTAATATGCATTCTTTATTCAGACTTCTGAAAATGTTTTGCCCCAGTATTAAGCCCATGAATCAGATATTAGGCAGAAGCATTAATGATATGTTTTAGCAAAGAAACAGATTCCACTAATTCTCTTAAAGGTCCAGTGTGTAGGATTTTGGCAAAAATGTGATATGATACTAATATCTCAGTTTACATCAGTTTAGAATGGCCTTAAACTAAGAATGGTTGTGTTTTCCTTGCCTCAGTCGTTTATATCCACAAACAGTGCGTATCCCATGGATGTATTGAGAAAGTCTGGACACAGCAACAGAGGTGGGGCTTTGTTTAACCGTATGAGAGCTGCTAATTGGTGCATAAAGCAAAAAAAGCTCATTTTCCAGGTATAGAAAACCCAGATCTGGGGCATTCAGTGGCTCAGTGGATAGAGCAGGTGCCCCATGTATGAAGGCAGTATTCTTGCCACAGCGTCCATGGGTTCGATTCTGGCTTGCGGCCCTTTGCTGCAGTCCACTCTCTCTCCCACGCTATCACTCTGTCTTATCTAATGAAGGCAAAAATGCCCCCAAAAAATCTTAAAAGAAAAAAAAAAGAATACCCGGATCTACAGTCCCATGAGGCATGCTCATTAGACACTTATGGCGGCTGTCACTGAGTGCGCCCAAGCAGGTAACTACTGCTGGCAGATCGACTGACTCTAAAAAATGTAATCTTGTGGCTCTTTTAGACTTTACCAATGGTATTGAACTCGAGGGCTTAAATCTAGATAGTAAAATGTCGTTTTGCGGGGGCTTTGACACTCACAAAAAATTATCCACTGATTTACAGACATCTTTTTTCTGATGTAAATCAATGGGGAAAAGTCTTTCTGGGTCTGTGGGCGTCACTTAACTCACCCAGATGGTGTAATTCAGTTTTTGGCCACTATGTAAAATATGCATCACAGCCTGGCACACTTCCTGGGGGCTTGGTGGATGCTCTTCTACTGAATCTGCCATGTCATTTCTACAGTAGCAAACCAAACAAGATAGATAGGGCCATTCAAGTTTTTGTGTTTTCAACTCAGCCACTGTAGCTCTTCCACATGCTTGGCTCATGGGAGCAGTTTCCGTTGTTTGCAATCTGCAAAATCACCACTAGATGCTTCTCAATTTGACACACTAGACCTTTAATACCTCCTGCTAATTTTTTGATATTAAAAGAGTTCTTAACCTGTGTTGAATTCCAGGTGAAGGAATTTTCTCTAATGCCCCCATGGGAAACAGAGAATCCAAAAAAGGTCAACATTGTTGATGAATTAAAATGAACACAGACCAAACTTAAACACCTGTTTCACACAACTTGTGCAGTATAATTCAAGTCTCATTGATCAAGTTGCATGCTCAGTGCTTTATAAAACACTTCAGCCTACAAGTAGCGTCCCTTATGCATGCATATGAGCACTGCTTGAGCAGAGTTCAAATGCACATGCATACATGCTACTCAGCCTGGCATGACACTGTTTGTATGGATGTGTTTCAAATCGTAATGTTTCAGTGAAAATACATGTGTGAATTACTGAGCATATGAGACTTGGATTATTCTGCACGAGTCGTGAGAGTGTTTTAAACAGATGTTTTGATATAGTTTTGCTGTTGTTACACATGGACTAAAAAGGCAAACATTCTTCATGCACTGAAGAAAAAACAAACAAACTTTTCTTCATCAATTCAAGGTAACATGCAGTAAGTAAATAAAACATGTTCTCATTTCAACTCGTCACGTGGTGCCACTCTGTCTCATGGTGTCTCCCGGTCAGTGACCTTCCGTATCTACTGATGACGTTTAACTTTTATGTATCCTTCTGCTGTTTACACTATAGGATGCTGTTACGGTGATGTCATCAAACGCACACAGTGGGATGACATCATGCTGGGATGCTGCAGCTTGTGACTGTAATGTCAACAAACGGTGAGGCCGTTGGGATCAGGCAACAAAGTCATGGATGATTAGGTTTTGGCAGAAGAGGCACATGGTGAGGTGTAGAATAAAACACACATATACACACACACATCCATACAAAAGCGAACTCTGGAAGCTCACAAGAAAATCAGTTGTTTGTGGGACCCATCCACCCACCATATAGGCGCACTTGCACTCCTTACATGATTACCAGCAGACCAGTTCTGTCCAGCTGCTTTCTTAAGTGACGCTGCCCGAGTGTGTTGCATGTGGATATGCCTGGTGCCATATGTCCATCAGCCAGTATACAATAACAAAGCCATCGGTTTTGTGTGAGCGTGTTCTCATCTGACACCATTCAGCCACGTTCTGGTTGGATGCAGAAGGTGGCTTTTGGTGTCATGCTTGTACGCCGAAAGCAGAGCGATGCTATTTGATGAGTTTGGAATGAGAACAGGCTCGTAAATTCCATACAAATGCTCATTTTGCAGGTGAAGTGTTCCTGTAAGACTGAGGTGAAGTGTGGATAGTAAAGGCAACTGAATTTGATCCATAATTCACCAAGGTGCACTCTGTAAACGGTGCTCACTGTTCACTGTCTGTCCGTACATGAATGATAAAGGGGTTTTACCCTTTGACCCTGATAGGAACATTAATGTAAAATAGACATAATGTTTGCAATAACCTTACTTTATGAAGTATCATCAAATCAGTGTTTTACATGATTAATCTGCTAGGAGGAGTTATAAATATTAGCTTTTGATACAGAATATATCACTATAATTAAAAGTTGTTAAACAAGCTAAGAAATGTTAAGAAATGTTTAAAAAAGCCAGCACAAAATAAATCACAAGATGAATATCAACATAAAATGTCAGGAAGGAATTCACAACTAAGAGATGTTTTGTACCGCAATACTATAATAATACTAAAATAACCTAGAGAATTAGTGATGCAACAATAGATTTAAATGACAATTGGACAATATAATTTTTAGCTGAACTTTCAACCCCATCTCAAAATATTCATCATGGATAGACTGTAAAGCCTGATGAAATGATTGAAGATTGGGGTTAATAAGCTAAAATATCATAAAAACACAGCTATTATCTATTACACAAATATGCTAGTTACAGGAGCCATGAATAATTTAGAAAGGAGAGAATTTTGTAACATTAATGTTGACTTGGGATGGTTAAATATTGGTATTATTATTATTGTTTAGGGATATTATCATTCATTACTTTCATGATTACAGTTATTGGGAGGGCTGGGTCACTTGGAAATGGGCAGTGACATTCATTATCTATACGAGTATCTGCCTAAAACATTTTTAACGTATTTTTGGATCAAAGCTTTTCTTTGGTTGGTATGTCAGACAATAGACCAGCATTGGGGGCTGTGAAAACCTCTTTAGACTCATAAATGTATGATCATCAGGGTTAATTTCTCAGAGACACAGAGGACATCATAGAGCTGTTTCACAGACTCATCATAACAAATAATCTGATCACATAAAAAAAAAATGTTGAAGTGGCCCTTTAATTCAGCCACGTCATAGATTGGGTTTAGAGTGTGTGAAACTGATTATGATGTTAGTCTTTAAAGCTGCCCTTGTTCTTAAGGTACTCATGTAGCAAAGGTGGAGCAGGTCTTTGTGATGGCAGGTGAAGCATTTCAGCAGGGTGTAGCCCGGGAGGCTGATCCAGGTACTGGAGCATGAATGGAATGTTTGACTGGACTGTTGAACAGGCACAGCAGCATTCTGATCCTGAGCACAGGCCTGATTCAGCCTTCAGGAAAGGCTGACACACTGTCTGGGCTCAGGAAGACACGGATGTACAGTACTGCAGAATGAGTTCAAGTAGAGTACATTTAATATGCTGTCATGAGGAAGGAGAGGCCTGACTGATATAATTTATCCATCACTCAGCGGGTTTCGAAGCTGCTCAGCTCTGCTGCTCTGCTCTTAACCCTGACCTTTGACCTCTGTGAGGAGGGAAACAACAAGTAGACAACCTATTCACACATATTTACCCTTAAATCCATAACTGGTCAGCAACAGGGCAAGCAGAGCAGTTCACATGTGGTTCACTATCCTAACTTTGTCTTTTCAGCCCAGGTATGCCTCCAGATGGAATCCATCCAGGCAGGCTGGGAGATGTAGTGTAGGTGGCAGTGGGAGAAAAAGTAGGTACCCTGCAGAAGTACAATTAGAAGTAGCAGTAGAAGCATTGTAGAAGTAGAAGTAGCTGTAGTAGTAGTAGTAGTAGTAGTAGTAGTAATAAAAAGTACTGCAGATGTAGAAGTAGCTGCAGTAGAGGTAGAGGTACTGTAAAAGTAGAAGCGGCTATACTAGTAGTAGTAGCAGTAGAAGAACACATGGCTGTAGTACAATTAGTAGTAGTAGTAGTAGTAGTAGTAGTAGTAGCAGCAGTAGTAGAAGTAGTAGTAGTAGAGGTACTGTAAAAGTAGAAGTGGCTGTAGAAGTAGTGGTAGCGTTAGTAGTAATAGAAGTAGGAGTAGAAGCACTGTACAAGTAGCAGTAGTAGTTGTGGAAGAAGCACATGCATGATTGGTGTTTGCTACTAATTCAGAACAGCTGCTTTAATGTTTAATTTAGTGGGTTTGGAATATGACTTTTATTTTATTTTCATGTTTTTTTGTTCTATTTGTCTTATTGGATGACAAACATAAACAGCTCTTGTCTGTCTTTTATTTTTTTTATGTCTTTTTCACTGTATTTCATTCAGTTTCTTTTGATGTCTTGTCTTGTCTTGCTGAAAATCCAATAAATGCATTTGATGAAATAATTATTCTAAATGTAATTTGTTTACAAATTAATTAAAAGAATATTCAAATAAAAAAACAAAAAAAGAAGAAGCAACCTGAACTCTGGAACCTGCACCTGAACCTTTACCTGAACCTGCCTGTCTGTCCATCTGCACCTTTCTCCTTCTCCACTCCTCTCACTTACTTTCGTTTGGATTTTCTAACCATGCCAGTGAAATATTTCTTCACCTTTTCAATAAATGATCTGATCTTTCCCTGTCTGCCTGGATTGTGTGCATTTGGATCCACCCCCCGTTGCATTCCACCTGACACCCTTAACCAGCTTTTGTGTATAGTGTGTGTTACATTCACTTTTATTTACGGAGCAGCCCAGCTAGGTGAGTGACACACTGAAAATGTCGTCAGGTGTTAAAGTTAATTAGATACTGTGCAGATAAATGTGTGCAGGAATGACAGAGAAAACACAAGTGCCATTCATGCCTCTGTGAGGCTTGTACTCCACATTCCCCTGGGGGGTGTGATCGAGGCGACTTTAAGGTGTGTCTGGCTGTCACTAGAGTCTGATTACCTGGAGGAGGTGGGTTCACTGCTGGTATGATAGGAATGACACACACAGTATCAGAAACATTGTTGCCAGGGGCGGTGCCATACAGAGGTGTAGCCTTCGAGGTGACTGTGAGCGTTGTTTCGTTGTGAACCAAGCCTCTTTGGGTCTGCTACTCCTGAAAATCACCTACAGTGTTGGTACTCTAGCTATATTGCTCAGCCATATTTTACATTCTTGAGCTCTGACTTTACCTTACACCCTGAGTAGCTTTAAAGTTACTGAAAAAACATTTAAAGCCCACATACTGTAGGTGAAAAAAAGAGATTTTCCTCCACTTCAGCTTGACATGATTGAGTTCTTGTAACATATTTATGCACATGTGAAAAGTGTCCTTTGGCATCACAATTTTACGCCAAAAGCACCAAAAAAGCGACGGTATTAGATGAGATTGAGAATGAGAGCAGGCTGCTGGGGACCAGAGTAAACCCTCATATGATCAAGGGGTTATGTGACAAAGGTCAGAGGTTTCCAACTACCAGCATGTCATATGTGAATAAAGGATTTTTTAAAAAAAATCAGAATACCTCAGATGTCTTTTTGGAGTGCCAGCCCACATCATGGACCTCTACGCTGAGTAAGCTGGGACAGCCACTGATTTTTATTCATATGTGAATATTTGCCCTATCATTGAAGTGCCCCCTGATATTTTTATAGTATCTCACACCTAGTGTCCTGACCCAGGGCAGCACTCCTAAGTTTTTCCTTCCTTCTATGATCAAACTGGACTATGCCAAACCAGCATGTTTGCTGGGTAAATAACACACATTTGAGGAGCCGCACAAAAGGTGAATTGCACAGGGTGTGGATGTCATTCCACACTCACATCTCAGGTGAGGCTAACACAGACTGAGTTTATTCTGTATCACAGACTAAATGGAGAAAGCAGCGCAGCTAAAATACTACCAAAAATATAACACCAGTGTTATTCATTTATCTTACAATGAAACAATAACATTTGCAGTGAATATTCAAGGTCAACCCTGTCTCAGACAAACCATTTTTATATCATAGACTGTGTAAACAATGGTGGAGCTACTGTGACATCTCCCATTGGTTTGTGGAGTTGCATTTTGAAGCTGTGAGTTTTGGATATTTGATGCTGGATGCTGTCCCCATCTTGTTTTTTGGAGCCAGAAGTGACCATATTTGGACAAGAAGGAGGAGATGTGGAGGAGTGAGGACCTAAGAGCACTCTCCGATAAACAATCTGTAACTCAAAGAGGTACTTCCTTACTTACTAACAACTTCAAACGTTAACCCTTTAGAACCTGGAACGCCATCAGTTTTATTGTGGTATGTTCAGACACCTTTCACAAACATTTAGAAAACCTGAGGAAAGTAAATTGACTTCTTTTTAAAAGCAATGAGCAGCTCAGCAGATGCCCCACAACTTGCAAGAAATGAGAAAGAAGGTGACAAGAAAAATAAACCAGAAAGTTTGATTTTGAAAAGAGAGAGGGGGAGAGAAAGTTAAAAATAATAATAAAAGATAGGGGGTACATGTCCAGAAAACTATAATAATAATAATAATAATAATAATAATAATAATAATAATAATAATAATAATAATAATAATAATAATAATAATTATTATTATTATTATTATTATTATTATTATTATTTACTTGTAACTTCTTCCCATGTTTTCAAATGATATCAAGCCAATTTGCTCTGGTTACAAAGAGATTATAATATATATTATATTATATTATAATATATTTAATATTATTATAATATTATTAATATATAATATTATTATTATAATATTATTATATATTATAATAACATTTTAATGGGTATATTATATATTAAAAATTCACCCACATATAGGTGTAATGAATGCTGTATAGGAATAGAGACCAAAGGCAAATTAGACATTTTATTGACTTGCTCTTAAAGCCACCTTCAAGTGGCCATTATTGAACTACAGTTTTTGGGACTGCCACATTTTTCTGCTCTGGAGGTTGCAGCTTGGTTTATATAGTACTATTTGCAACAGTAATAAATAAATAAATAAATAAATAAATAAAACTGATCATACAGATTTCAACATTTCAACAGAATATTAAATGTATCTGCAAACATCTAAAGACAGAATTCTTAATTTGCTTTCCTATAATAAAGCAGCAGTTTCTGTGAGGGATTTGCAGCTTAATGGTTAGTGCAGCTCTATTGTAACAGGTGAAGGGTGTGTGCAGCCTTTCAATGGCAGGAGTGTCCCACTCTTCAGGTTTAAAACAACCAAGGATAACGCATTCTGTATCTACAAACAGATCTATTCAGGCATTCAAACAAACAAACACTCAGTCATACTGACACAAAACTATGCCAAACCCTTTGCTGCTTCACATCATTAAAATAGTCTGTTGGCAGGTAACTCCACCCTGCCCTCAAATATGTGATCCACTCAATAAACACTCCTGCAGACATTACAGGAGGTGCTTGATTAGCCGGAATAACTGTGCTCCACTGAGAACACCTTTACTCCTCAGAGATGCAGCTTACCGTAAAACAGAGATGTGGACTTGAGTCAGACTCAACTCACAAATTTGATGACTTTAGAGTTGATTTGACAAAATCCAAAAGATTTGCAACTCCACTTGAGCATAAACACTAATAACCTGTGACTTCACTTGGACTTGAGCCTTTTGACTTGAAAATACTTGAAAACTTCCCTAAAGCCCAAATGTTAAATACTATGTTATTAAATAGTGTGCCATGAATCAGTTGATTTCCCTTTGTTTTCTGAATCAGCTAACACTGAGACTGTTCATTCCCAGCAAAGTGACACCTAATTCCCTTAAACTTTGTATGGACCAATATAACAACATCTAGTCAAGCTGCAGGATGCCCTCTACAACATCAGGAAGATCAGACCCTTCCTGACCCAACAGGCCACACAGCTTCTGGTTCAGGCTCTTGTGATCTCACGCATTGACTACCGCAACTCTCTTCTGGCAGGCCTCCCTGCATGCTCATTCAAACCTCTTCATATGATCCAGAATGCAGCAGCACGTCTGGTCTTCAACCAGCCCAAAAGAGCACATGTCACCCTGCTGCTAATTTCTCTTCACTGGCTTCCAGGGGCAGCCAGAATCAAATTCAAAGCACTTCTCTTGGCTTACAAAACAATCACAAGAACTGCTCCAGCCTACCTGGAATCCCTGATGCAGGTCTACTCTCCTACTCGCCCACTACGCTCTGCATGCGAAAGACGCCTGGTGCTTCCAGCCCAGCACGGCTCTAAATCTCTAGCCAGACTCTTCTCTTCTGTTGTTCCCAAATGGTGGAACAAACTTCCAAACTCTGTGCGTTCTGCTGAGTCCCTTTCTACTTTTAAGAGACAATTGAAAACTCAATTGTTCCGAGAACACCTAGGCACTTAACCTGACTCTTCTCCTCTTTGCCCTTTGGGGTAGAGTAAGTCTGATGGTCCAAAACCCAGCACCTAATGATTATCTAGCACTGACAAAGTTGTGTGATGTTGTATGTTGATTGTCATCGTAAGTAGTGATACTGAGATTGTTGAATCTCAGATGCTGAGATCGCTACAGGTTATTACTGGTGCGGCACTTCTTCTGCCACTAGACGGCAATACCTGTGACCAATCACACCTGAAGCACTTTTTGTAGAATTGTAGAATTGTAGGAAAGAACCATGGAGAATAAACATAACTTACACATTGGGAAAAATTAGGCTCAAGATCATTTAGATTGCCTACAAAGCCATGTGGTGGTAGACAAAAAGTGCATCACAGTATGCTAAATGAGCAGTTTAAAAATTACAGATAGATGTGCCAAACTTGTTGACAAACAGCAGTGTGGATAACTCCAAAAATCTTTGATAATGTGAAAAAGATGCACGGTTGTGGTAAAGATCAGAAAACAAATAGAATACTGGACCTCATAAAACTTCACGTATTTATTATGGCCAAAAATAGATGTGGACATGTTTGTGATGATGATGATGATGATGATGATGATGATGATGATGAAACAGGTCTGTGCTTTGAGGTCCTAAAATTGGGAACAACATGGAAGCTACAAAGATGGTTTCCATTTTAATGCTAAGAGTGATTTAAACAAGAGGTTGCCAGCTGTTTATAGTTTATGCATGACAACTGAGAGCAAAGGAAATGATTGTAACACGTGTTGGGGTTTCATTTAACCAAAATGTTTTCTACAACCAAAAATCATTTCTATGCGTTTACAATTTTTCTGACAGGGTTAAAAGATTGGTTTTGAGCACACACTTACTGATTATCAAGAAAAGCTCCACATTTTAATCTTTGAGACCATGAATAAGTAACTTGAAACAACTAGACAACCCATTTCATTTCACTGTAAACTGACTGCTTGATCTCACTGTTTAGGAGCAGAAAAATAACTTTATTTTAGCCTGAAATCTTTTTAAATCTGCAACATGTAAGTCTGGAGGTTTAAACTCAGTTGGAGTTGATGATTAAAACTTGAGCTTCAGCTTTGTCAGAGAACATTCAGATGTGCTGAATGTAAATGTAAATGTAAATGTACTCTCAGAGTTAAACAAGTCTCCTGCCTGTCAAACAGCAAACAAACCATGAATCTGGCGTCCCGCGTCACAGCTCACAGCGCTGCAGATCAGTGGCTAACAAGAGAAGCTAGCTGCTACCGCTGCAACCAACAAATGGCTCCAACATCCACTGTAGACTGTATATAAAGATGGACGCTGTAACAGTTGCACCAGAGTGTACCTTTTCAGTGGCACCCCTCTAGGCAGGATAACTCACCGTGCACAATCGGTTCAGCTAGTTTTCCCTGATGCTCACACTAAAAAGCTAAGTTTCCACATTTTTGACTCTGTGGCTCATCAGGTAATTTTAGGGCACCCCTGGCTTAAGGTTCACAACCCTGACTTTGACTGGGTCAGTGGGAGGATTACCTCCTGGGGACCCAAATGTGCAGATTCCTGTCTTCCCAAGTCCAGCAATTCGACTGCTGTTTCGGATCCCAAAAACCCTGATCTGATTAGTATGCTGCCATGTTACCATGTCTTAGCTGAGATTTTCAGTAAGGCGAAAGCCACGTCCCTGCCGCCACATCGTCCTTATGATTGTGCTATTGACCTGTTGCCAGGTAGGAACCCAGCTAGGGGTAGATTGTTCTCTCTCTCTGCTCCAGAACGTAAAGCCATGGAAGATTACGTGAGGGATTCCCTCGCCCGCTGGAATCATCTGTCCTTCCTCGTCTCCTGCTGGAGCAGGATTTTTCTTTGTGGAAAAGAAAGACAAAACCCTCAGACCCTGCATTGACTATCGTGGCATCAATGATATCACTGTGAGGAACAGGTATCCTCTCCCCCTCATCTCAACAGCCTTCGAGCTGTTGGAGGGGACCACGATTTTCGCCAAGCTTGATCTCCGCAATGCTTACCACTTGGTAAGAATCAGGGAAGGAGACGAATGGAAGACGGCCTTTAACACTCCCACGGGTCATTATGAATACCTAGTCATGCCGTTTGGTCTCACTAATGCTCCCGCTGTTTTCCAAAACCTGGTTAATGACGGACTTCGTGATATGTTAAATGTATTTGTTTTTGTGTATTTAGATGACATCCTGATCTTCTCCCCTGATGAGGAGACTCACACACACCATGTCCGCTTGCTGCTACAGCGATTGCTTCAGAACCAGCTGTTTGTGAAAGCGGAGAAATGCGAGTTTCACAGATCCTCGGTCTCGTTTCTTGGGTTTGTGCTTGCTGAGGGGGAGATCAGGATGGATCCTGGGAAGGTATCCGCAGTACTGGATTGGGCCACCCCCACTTCATGTAAAGAGGTTCAACGGTTTCTGGGTTTTGCCAATTTTTATAGAAAGTTCATTTGCAATTATAGCACCATAGCCTCACCTCTGCATGACCTTTCCTCTCCTCACAGACCATTTGTTTGGAGCCCTGAATGTGAAGCTGCATTTCAGGGCCTCAAGAAAAGCTTCACCTCTGCCCCTGTCTTCATCCTCCCGAACCCCAGCCAGCAGTTCGTGGTGGAAGTAGACGCTTCTGACATCTGAGTCGGAGCGGTCCTCTCTCAAGTCAATGCCAGGGACGGTAAGCTGCACCCTTGTGCATATTTGTCCAAGAAACTCTCTTCATCAGAACGAAATTATGATATTGGTGATCATGAGCTGCTGGCTGTGAAGGTGGCCCTGGAGGAGTGGAGACACTGGCTGGAGGGAGCTTCTCAGACATTCCAGGTATGGACAGATCACAAAAACCTTGAATATTTAAAAACTGCTAAAAGGCTGAATGTGAGGCAGGCGAGATGGGCTATCTTTTTCAGCCGCTTTAACTTTACACTTTCTTACCGACCTGGTTCAAAGAATGTAAAGCCTGATTCTCTGTCTCGCATGTTTGCTCATGATCTCGTCAACTCCGAACCCAAAAGTATCCTACCTGAAACCTGCTTTGTTGCTACGCTCTCATGGGAGGTGGAGAGTAAAGTCAAGGCGGCAACTGAAGGAATTGCCATTCCCCCTGAGCGTCCTGATGACAAGCTCTTTGTGGTTCAGGCCCTCAGAGGGGAGGTGATTAATTGGGCTCATACCAATAAGACTGTCTGTCACCCCGGTATTAGTAAAACATTGTTTGTAGTGCAGCAACATTTTTGGTGGCCTAAAATGATTCAAGACGTTACGGACTATGTCAATGCTTGCTCTGTGTGTGCCTGTAACAAAGTCTCTCACCAGAAGCCCTCAGGAGAATTCAGGCCCTTGCCCATTCCTCAACGCCCCCGGCCCCACGTCTCCATGGACTTCGTCACAGGGCTACCCCTCTCTAACGGTAACAGTGGTTCTGATGGTGGTTGACAGACTATCTAAGAAGGTACATTTTATTGCCCTTCCCAAGCTTCCCTGAGCCAAGGAAACGGCTGAGGTAATAGTGAGTAACATTTTCCGGATTCCTCAGTTCATCTCGCGATTCTGGAAGGAGTTCTGCGGCCTGCTTGGTGCCATAGTCAGCCTCTCTTCCGGGTTCCACCCCCAGACCAATGGACAGTCCGAGCGTCTCAATCAAGAACTGGAGACCAGTCTGCGTATCACCGCCGCCCAGAATCCCGACACATGGTCACAGAAACTGGTTTGGGTCGAGTTTGCTCACAACACTCTCCCATCTGCCTCTACTGGTTTGTCACCATTTCATAATGTTCATGGTCATCAACCTTCTCTGTTCCCTACCATAGACTCTGAGTCCTCGGTGCCCTACGCATTGGCCTTGGTGAGACGCTGCAGGCGAACCTGGGAGCGGGTCCGCCAGAATCTCCAACGTCAGTCCGACCTCTACAAGGCGGCTGCAGATTGCAAGAGGACACCTGCTCCACGCTACAGGAACGGCCAGAGGGTGTCACCAAGAACCTGCCTCTTCGGGTGGAATCCAGGTTCGTCAGTCCGTTCCCCATCGCCAAGGTCATCAACCCTATCACAATTAAACTGAAGCTCCCAGGGTCAATGCGGACCCACCCCACATTCCACGTTAGCCATGTCAAACCCGTCAGGACCAGTCCTCTTGTTCACAGCCTCATCAGCAGCTTTCTTGTGTTTTAACCTCGTTTGTTATCAACCTTGCTTTTTGCCTCTGGCTTTGGACACCTCTGCCTGGAATAAACCTTGTTTCGCTGCTCTTACCTGGTCTGAGTGTTGCATTTTGGTCCTGCCTTTCCTGTGCCACAGTTCATGACACTAATGTATATTGTATTGTATATATTCTGTATGTTTTAATAGGTGATGTGTTCTATGCATTGAATGTGCTTTAGCTTTTTTCAAATGCTAATTATCACTGAAGTGGACAGTAAGATATGATTTTATTTTTAATGACACCCTAAACACCTTACCTTAAACATGCATATATGATTAATTTCACTTTGTCAATGTTAAATCTACTTTGATGAGAGTTGAATTGGTTTGAAAAATGTTAACCAATTATTACAAACCAGGTCAACCAAGAATGTGTCTGGTGAGTTTGTTTGTGTCACAGTCAGAGAGCCGTGTCTCTATACAGTGAGAGGTTTTTGTACGGGGGCTAAATCAGTTTGTATCACTGTGGTGGACTTTTGGTGGAGGAACCAGACTGGATGTTGGAAGTAAGTCAAACTTTATGAACAATTATTACCATTCAAGAACTAGTGTTCTTCCATTATTTTCAACACTTTTAACTTTCTACATTATGTTCTAATTTTCTAATTTTAATTTTCCAGAAATATTTTGCATGGCGACAAAAAGATTCAGAAATGAAAATGATTTCAATGAAAATCATTATGTCTAGCTTCTGTGGTAAAGTTGCTTATTGAGAACTTGAAAAACAGTCAGAGGTTTTTGTACAGAGGTTAAATGAGTTTATATCATTTTGCTGGACTTGGTAGAGGAACAAGACTGGATGTTGAAAGTAAGTTTCTTAACAGACACGTGATAACATAATGTAATGTTTTAAATTCTCATTTCTAATATCTGCTTTAGAAATCTGTTTGTCTTTTTACTTTAATATTCATGTTTTTAATTTCTCCTCCTATACCATGGAGCTTTATTAAACATGTCTTCACAAATTTCCATAATACTGGAATTTAAAAAACTCAAATTGTAATGAGACAAGACAAGACAAATATTTTCCAAGACTACATTACAATTTTTAAGTTTTTTAAACAAATTCTGAATCGATTATTCAAATTCTGTTGAACCAGGTAAAGGTAAAATTTGGTATTTGAAAATCTGCAAAATATTTTCAGGTTGTTCTGTATGATGATTCTCTCTGTGCTGGTTTTCATGAGAGGCTTCTTAAAGGGAAGCAAAACAGTGTGTGAGTGAGTGACTGGTGGAGCAGAAAAAACATCTGACAGAAACTGCTTAAAGGACAAAATCAACTCTCACACAATAAAGCTGACCAAGTGTCTGATGGTTCATTGACAGCTGTGTGGTCCCTGTCCTCTAAGCTGATTGCTGTCCCCTAGATGATGTCCGTCCCACCCTGATGGCGCTGCCCCCCTCCAGTGAGCAGCAGCAGCAGAAGCTAGGACGAGAGAGGGAGCCCCACGGTGCTGGAGAAGGACGGCCACTACAGCTGGAGTAGCACCCTGAGGCTCTCTGTAGACCAGTGGAGGAAGGTGGGCTCTGTGACCTGTGAGGCCACCCAGGGCTCCCAGACTCCACTCACAAAGACACGGAGAAGAGACCCGTGTTCCCAGTCCTGATCTGTCTCACTGAGACTCTGCTACTGGTTTAACTCTGCTACTGCTCTCAGTCTGCACTCCCACTTATTAACAGTTTTCAACTAGAAATAGTCATGTTTTAATTGTTATAATGCTTATATGCTGAACAATAAAACACAAGTCAAATACAATAATTGTATGGATATTTTTTATATATCTCTTTCTCCCTTATGTTTAGAGATACAAGATTAAAACCTATGTCAGTTATTGTCTCCTCATTGGTGATGATTTTCTAGGCAAACTCCAGAATCACATCATGTCACATATTCACTAACTCTCTGAGGCTCTCTTCTACAATTCTACAATTCTACAATTTCATTTAGCAGACGCTTTTATCCAAAGCGACGTACAACACAAGCTCTTGACAGTGTTTCTTATTAACAGTAATATCCTAGTGCAGTAAAGGTTTATATGGATGAATGAAAAGACCCAATTTTGATGGAAGTCTTAATGTCACTTTTGCATATTTTTATGAGGATTCTTATTCAGTGAAAATCTATCTTCATCAAGAGAATATGCTCAATCCTTTGAATTCACCTACAGGTGTGTAAATAAAAATTACTTCAGTATTTGAAATAACAAAAACATCTTTGTGGACATCTTTGTGGAAAAAAACAGATTTTTGAAAATCTGCTAATAGTGGAGTAATGTTCATAAATCATGAATCTGTTTAACTTTGTATTGCATGCTTGTGACAGACCACTTCATTAAATACTGGTGTGTGTGTGTGTGTGTGTGTGTGTGTGTGTGTGTGTGTGTGTGTGTGTGTGTGTGTATGTGTGTGTGTGTGTGTGTGTGTGTGTGTGTGTGTGTGTGTGTGTGTGTATGAGAAAGCCGTAGGACCAGCAGAAGTTAAAGCCCCCAAAACCCCGTCAAAGCCCCCTGTGACAGGAAAGTGCTGCTGTGTGTGTCTGGACTGTAAGCCTCTCACAGCTTCCTCTGCTGACACACTGTGCACAAACCAACAGCGCATTTGCTACTTTCACTTTAATTGTGAAGACGTTATTGGCCTATTGCCTTTTATTCAGCCTGACCTAATCATACCAATCATCTAACTCTGATGGGCTGAGTGGATCAATATGCTGTGTGCACCTGTTCAATGAAATGAGTCAACTTTGCAGTAAAGTTGCAGTGATTGGACAAAATTGTTCAGAATTCATGGTGATTGATTGAAATTGCATGAATTGCTGCGATTGCAGCGTTACGAAATCTCAAAGGGACTGTATGATATTCAGGACTATGTTTTCATTAATGTAAAATCACCTGAAATTTAGAATTGTTGTGTTTGTCGTTATGTAGAATGAGCCGTTTGTGAAGTCTGTGAAATTGGGTTTGAGTTTGGATTGTTTTTATATGAGTATGAGTGTAAAATCTCTGAGTGCAAAGTCTTATGAATACAACTCACGTTTCTAAGTCTTCACTGTGAGCATGAATCCAAGTTTACGGGTACGAATCGAAAAGTACTGAGTTATTTTAGTTAGTTAGCACTGAACTACATGATATGAAACATATAACGTTACCCATAACATAATGCACTGTCCCTATATGTTCATCACCACAGCATGGGATGAGTTAACGGGAACCAATAACTTTGTGGTAACACGGAAGGAGTGAGAAGATTGATTTAGAGAAATAAACCCAGACATGGTGAATTATCCCGCTTATTACGCGGTTTACATTTAGTGAAATTATCAATTTGAGACATAATGTTGATCAAAATCCGAATGTAATCGATTTGTATTTGCGTTATTTGGTATATAAATCTGCCCGTTGTATAGATCCAGTCACTTTTCCACTGTTTTGCTCACCCTCCTAACCCTCCCGAGTGCATTTGTTTTCGACAAAGCCTTTGAGAAATC
Organism: Plectropomus leopardus; assembly: GCF_026936395.1. Lineage (NCBI taxonomy): Eukaryota > Metazoa > Chordata > Actinopteri > Perciformes > Serranidae > Plectropomus > Plectropomus leopardus. The sequence goes on from NC_142193.1 coordinate 2,046,712, forward strand.
AATCCATGGAGCGTTGGATTATCATAGCTGCCTACACATTATGATGTGTGTAGTTATTTGTGTAGTCTTGTCCTTCATTTACAAGAGATTATGGTACGGGGCACGAGACACTGATCATTCAGCCCAGAGAAGTTACTGTAGAGGGAAGGGAGCCTCTACTCTCCATCTAACAATTTACAAGTCATTTACCTAACATCAAAATTAGACCGAGATGGTTAAATAAGGCAAAAACGAGCTGGAAAATATCCAGCATAGGTCCTCTTGAACAAACAATGGCCGCGGTACAATCAGAATAGAGCCCTCTTTTAATTATTTAGTCTTTTAACTTGCAAGCTAACTAAAATAACTTAGCACTGGCCAACTTCTAATCCCAGTAACACAGTAGCATCATTGGCATGTAAATGTCTTTAGCTGCAAGTTAAAGCAATAAGTTTGTGATTGCAAAAAATGTATGTTATACATAATGGTTCGATTTTATGAAATAAATAAGGGCTATGCAATGCACGTTATGATTGACATTACCTGTGATGTTTCTCCAGACTGCTTGGTAGGCTGTTGCCCTCCATGTTTGCCTCTGGGGCATGCGCATGCGCAGTTGGGGGGAATTGAGCATTGATTACTCTCCCTGCAACCTGACTGTGACCTCAGTGACGTCATTTAAGCAACTTTCAATTCGTATCCGTAAACTTGGATTCGTGCTCACAGTGAAGACTTCGTAGTCACAGAAACGTGAGTTGTATTCATAAGACTTTGCACTCACAGATTTTACACTCATACTCATAAAATAATCCAAACTCGAACCCAATTTCACAGACTCACGTATATGACAGCAGAATTTTGTGTAAAACTGCTTTTTTGACATAGAAACTGTTAAAGTTACAAATAAGAATGATTCATTATGGATACATCTTTTTGACAGCTATCTTACACCATCCATACAGAGCAGGTCCTCTTTCATGGAGTCTGCCATGTTGTTCTACAGTAGCCCAGAATGGACAAGTTAAACACCGACTCTGGATAGGACGTTTTGCTTTTGCATTTTTGTGTTTGCTGCCATAGTTGGCACAAACCTGGCACATGGGAGAAGTTTCAGTTCTGCAAACCAGCCACCTCTCACTCAGAGGCAGGATCACTGTGGGCTGTGTGAAGAGAGAAGACACATCACATTCCTTTACTTCCCATCCCTGTCTCTGTGCACCTGAAACTCACAGCTGAAACAACCACACCTCAAACTGGTATGTCATGTGAGCAGTGTGTGTTTGTGTGCCTGTGTGTGTGTATGTGTGTGTGTGTGTGTGTGTGTGTGTAAACCTGCTTATGTGAACCTGCTTGGCCAGATCTGACTTCTTTTGGAGTGTTAATTTGACTTGCTGTGCCTGACAGGCACCCAGTGAAGCAGGGAGGGTGGAGGACACTTTCTCTGTCCTCCCCTCCCTGTCCCAAAGCACAGGAGAGAGACTCAGCAGCCTGATCAATACTGTAAAACCAAGTGCTGCTTTCCACTCAACATGACTGCATAGACAGCGCTGCAATGACACCTAGCTGTAGACTGTAGAAGTCACTCTGAAAACAGGTTCAGCCTGGAGTTAGGCATATTCTGAAAGTGAGATACGCAGATAAACAGTGGTGGAATATAACAATACATTGCTACATTTACTTGACTTCCTGTGGCGCTCTGTGGTGCGTCTCAGGGGAATTTTCTAGATTAACAAAAAAAAAAAAGATTTAATAATTTCAAATTAATTAGGTTTAAAATATTTATTTAAATTTAATTATTGTGATTTATTTCTTTTCTTTTTCTTTTATTACTTTACATCTGTTTTTTCTTTTCCAGGTAAAAATGTGTTTTCATAAAAATACAATAAAAAAACAATTTGTTGAGCTCTATAAAGTTACCATGTTCAAAAATGGTCAAAGGATTTGCAATATAGTCTGACTGAGTGATGACTAATACATGCTGTGGATGAAGCTGTACATGTGGTGGTGTTTTAGGGTTAATAATTGTAGTGAATTGCTGAGGAGGTGCGGTTTGAGGCAGTGACACCTTGGACTTGACTGGATTAGCTGTTCTCTGGTTCCTATAATAGCAGACATAAGATCACAGCTCTCTGTCCCCAATCCTGTCTGCAGCCATCAGAGAGACACAGAGTCAGAGTGCTGGTGTTCGGCCGGAGGCTCGTTAACCTCACAGCCCCGCTGTGGGATTAAGGTATCAGGAGGATTGCAGAGCAGACACCCTGATGAGAAGCATGTGGGAGAATAATTTAACTAACTCCGTCTAGTCACTAGGATGATGGATCACAACAGACAAGCTTCCGACTCATGCATTACTGGACTCTAAGCTGATGGAGAGAGGGTCTCATGCAAGAAAGTATATACAAACTAATTTTCTCTTATTTTTGCTTGTTTCCACCATTTGTTATAGTTTTTTAGTATCCAATGACTTTGGGATTCACCAGTGTTTTCTTAGTTTTGCTCCTTTCTGACATAAGAGAACATTTTCCAAGTGTTTGAGAGCACTCGCACTCAGATAAGAGAAAAGCATTTAAAAGCATCTCATTTTCACACAGCACAAAATGTTTCCCACATGTGCTGTTCTTTGCACACGGCACTAAACCTGCCCTTATGTAGTGTTGGGGGCGTTACCTGTGCTAACAGGTGGGTTAAGATCAGTGGGATTCATCATTGAGCACACCGGGTCAGAACAGATTGGGATTTGGTTTGGTTGAGTGTTTGGCGCATCTGGAGTTAACTTCTCTTATTTTTTCTCTTAGCAGAAAATTAACCCTTTAAAACCTGAGCAAACTGGCTTCATTTCTCTTAAACCATGGGAGAAAGGCAATGAGAAATTAAGGAAGGAATGACCCCAAAATTAGCAGAAAAGTAATAAAAAAAAAAGAAAATAATCTGAAACTTATAAATATATATATATATATATATATATATATATATATATATATATATATATATATATATATATATATATAAAGGATGGCAACAAAACAAAGAAAATAATATTTAAAGTTAATGCTTTAAAAATGATAATAACTAATAATTAATTTTCTCTCATATTTTGTCTTTAACCTCTTGGAACTGAGAAAAATGGTTTGATTCCTTTTGAAACCATGGGAAAAAGAAAATGAGCAGCTTTCATAATTCGTATGATTATATGTTTAATAATTAGATATTTAAAATTATTTGATTTTATTTTTGGCACTCTCTCAGGGTCATTTTTTGTTTCTTTCCTAACACCATTCAGGTCCTCATATAACTTAAGGCATACTGAGTAACTGTTTTTCTCTGTTCCCAAATTCTGTAAAGAAATTGGTCGACATGCCTTTAAATTTAAAGCTCCATCTGGCTGGAACAAACTGCCTTGCTCAATTCAGTCTATTACCTCTTTTCATCTCTTTAAAGCATCCATACTCAACCATCTTTAAACGACCTGCTCCTGTTTTTAACTCTATTTATATCCTGTCTCACTGTCTCACTATCATGAAACAGTTTGTTTTTAGCTTTGTTTCCCTTTATGCCTGTACAACACATGAAGATGCCTGTATACTCATTAATATGGTTGTGTACACCTACTGAATGTATTGCAGGTTCTCTGCTTTAATGTACACTACCTGGGGGATTTGGTTGGTTGCGGATTAGCTGGGCCTGGGAGAGCTTTTTGTGTATGTTTGTGTGAGTGTCCTGCAATGAAATGGGTCTCTGTGCATTGTATTGCATTTCTTTTTGTATTTTTACTTTCTGTTTGTTTGTGATGAGGACCCCCTTAAAAACGAGGTGATACATCTCAAGGGGTTATCCTTTCAATAAATTATTTTTAAATGTTTTTTCTTTTTTTTGGTGCTTATTTTCAGCTTATTTTCTGGAAATGTTATTTCTTGCTAATCTTGGGGCCATTTCTCTTTGGCCATTCCTTTTCGCCTCTTCCGGTACTTTAGGAAGAAATCAAGCCAATTTTCTCAGGCTTCAAAGGGTTAAAGAGTCCTCCCATAGAACCTTGATTAAATCCTTCAATAAAAAGTGCAAAAGCAAAAATCATTTGTGCACATAGTCTACAAGCATGCTCTCACACTCACCAGTTCACAGCCCCATGAGTGCAGCGCCCAAAAAGATAAAAAGGCATTAGCTGCTCTCTCCTCTGTCCCAGGCTCAGTGTGAATACTGAAAGAGAAACACACTCCATTCATGACCCACCTGCTGCTGTGGAGAGCAGGATGATAATTACACACATGTAAAATGTCCCAAACACAAGCAGAGCAGGTGATGAAGGGTGGAAAGAGCTCACTAATCCATCGTGATATGTGTAGAGGAGGACACCACATGGCATGCACAGTACCATTTCACAAACAGGGAACTTCCTGTTTTTTGGAAGAGCTTGATGCAGGGAGGACAGTCACCCTGTGGCCATCCCAGAGACCTTGACAAATAAGTTCAAAGACAGTTTGAGTACATGCCAGCTTGTATGTGTGTGCGTAACATGGACAGAGCTGACAGCGTGTCTCTGGCTGTCGAGCATGTTCAAATGAGTCAGAGGACACACTGACATGTCTCGCAGGTAGAGCAAAAGGACACAATCTGCCCATGATGCTGCTGCACAGATGTCAAATTTAAGCACCAATTCTTTCTTTAAAAAAAAAAAAAAACAAAGTTGGTGCTATAAAGAGAAGCTGTTGACAGAGCACACCCTGCACCCCTACTTCCAAACTCTGCCTATACATTGCTACAAGAGTGATTTGAAAAGACACATCTTGTGTCCAATATTTACCTACTTTACCCGAAAAATGTATTCAGTGTCAGCATTGCTTTCCAGGGTGTCCTGGGTACATCAAACTCAAAAGGAAGGAGTCTCTTCCAGTCTGGCTCTGCTGTCATTAACATGCATCCTGGGCCACCAGATCCCAGCAGATACCTCTAAGTGCAGGTGTGAATGCAGGAGTGCATCCTCAATAGAGGAATCAGGCAAATGTGACAGTCCCAGTTGGTTGCAATGTGTTGTGTAAAAATAAGGACCATGCTGCTCCATCCCACCATCTGCATTTGTTGACATCACTGTAACAGCATCCCGGAGCGTAAACAGTTGATGCAGAAGGATACCTAAAACGTTCAAAGTAGATGCAGTAGGTCACTGACAGAGCAGCGCCATGTGACAAGTTGGTATGAGAACGTGAGGCACGTTTACATGTCAGACAGACAGACTGTCAGATTGACATGACGTGACATGTTCATCCATCTGATCCACTTCAAACTTGGTGGGTGTTGAGCTCTTGAAATCTGCAGGACATATTTGTTAGCAGTGCTCAATACAGAACACACAAGAGACTGGCGACATGGATGGATTACTGAGTGTCAGGGTGGGACAGGTCTTCATTTACAAGATATCAAATGAGAAATAAAACTGTTCAGGAAGAGGCTGGCTGCACCGATTCATATCATGCTGTGCCGATTTGCATTTCCTTTGTCAGTTTTAACATGCCGCGCCATGCCAGAGATGGATTTTTTTTTTTATGCAGATCCAAAAGGTCACAAGACCACCTTAAAGCAGGTAGCAGTGACATGTTACCAATCACAGCCAACCCTGAGAGACCCTCCTTCTCCCCCTAAAACAAGTGTGTGTGTACTGTTTCACAATAAAACCATTAACATGACAAAATAATAGGGGGCTTTTATTGTGAAGAGTCTATAGGAAATTAAAAGTGTTTATCATTTTATTTGCTGAACTTTATTTCCGACTTCCCTTCAATAAAAACAAGTCTACTGCTACTGAAGGGAGGATGAGAACCAGCAGAACCAGCCACAGAGAGATGTTAGATGAAGAACTGCAGACAACAGGCTCTCACTGCACCTCTGACGGGCCAAACCAAGCCAAGCCAAGCCAAGCCAAGCCAGCCCATGACCACAAAGAGTCACAAATATTCCATCGTTCAGTCTGATTTGTCATTGAAGGAGAAATAAAGTTATTGTGACGTATTTTAACAAGGTCATTGAACTTTTCATCAGTCCAGGCTAATTTAGCACAGTATTGAAATTACAAATGACACTGTGAATCAGAGAACTACTGCAACAGCATCACTAAATGTCAGTCAGTTAACTTTGAAACCTGGTTTGACATGCTGTGTTCAGATGCCTTTTTCAAGCATTCAAACCTTTGAAACTGGGAGAAATTGGTGTAATTTCTTACAAAAAAAACCTCAATGGAAATAAAATGATCAGCAACTTGGCATGAAACATTTTAGAAATCACAAAAAACCCAAACAAACAAAAAAAAAACAACAACAAATAATTGTGAAAGGTGATGAGAAAATGACCTGAGAATTGGCTTTAAAAACAGAAAGAATCATTAGAAAATTATCAAATAACTGGGTAGAATATCAGAAAATCTATACTTGTAATTATGTATATATAATGTATATTGATTTATATGTATATTATATTTTTCATATTTTAAATTAAGTTACAGAAAAATAAATATTCTAAATATATAATTATAAATCTATTTATCTGTTGTTTTATTTTGACGTTTTTTTTAGGTCATTCTCTGTCATTCTACTACAACTTCTTACCTTAATTTCTTGTTCATCATTGCATTTTTCTATGTTTTCGAGAGAAATGACCGTGCTCCGGTTTCAAACGGTTATATCAGGTGACTGGTGAACTCTTCCGATTAGGTCGATTATTCAACCCGCGGATTGCGTACCGACTGTTTTTCTTAATTGGACCATGACAGCAGCAGCTCGGACCCACCGGAAACTGTAACAAGTGTAGTGCGCGCGAGGTAGAATTGTTGTCAAACAGATGGCTAAAGGTCAGTCAGCAGGAACAGCCCACGTGTCGATCAGATTAGAATCGGGCCGGCAGAGCGTCCCGTTACCGGCGGAGCAGCGTCCGTGTCATTGATCTGCTCGGCTGAGTGCTGACACATCCTCGCAGTCAGCGGAGGAGGCGCGCGGCTGACGGGCTGAGCGGCGGACACCGGGATGCGTCTCAGTTTCTCCTGTGAGAGTCCGAACCGGCAGCGCGGGGGCTGAAGACCGGAACCACATTCGGATAATATGTCTCTGCTGAAACAGCGGGGGAGAGAGCTCGAGCGTTTCGACGGACTCTCGCTCATTTACTGGTACGTGACAAACACTCAAGTTTGGATAAAGCCCTGCGCGTGGCGTGGTGAGGAAGACAGGGTGTTTTACAAAACTTAATTTCGAGTCTGGCTTATTCTTTGTTTCCTTAAACAGCCAAAGAAAGAAACATCCAGATCTGTTTTGCTCCCTGGCAGATTCGGCAAGTGTAATCAAATAGTTTGAATAAAAATTTTATGGATTTTAACCCGTGCACTCACACTTTAGCGCAGTAATCACAAAGTTGACATTGTTAACTTTTTATGGTTAAAAGTTTGTGCCGTATTTGCCTGAGGACCAATATGATCCATAACGTCCAGCATCCTCAGTGTAGCCTAATTCTGATTTCATTTTTAAATATTTATTTTCACCTGAAATGTAATCTGCAGTGTAATAATGTGTGTTTGTGCTGGTGGAGATGCCTTTACATCATGTAAAGGTGTTTGTGGAAGGGACTGTTATTTAGCCTATATGACGGAAGGGGGTGGTGCAGAGTGGGGCAGGCACTTTAAATTATTTTTAAGCATTAGAGATGGAGTTCTGTTTTTTGATTTGGCTTAGGGCTGGGGCATTAAACTTTTATAGCCAATGTTTTGTATTTATTTCACATATTTTAAAAATCCCAAAAGCTGCAAATGGATTTTAAGAGCATGTTTTCTTTAAAAATCTCCAAAGTCACACAATTCTAGAGAACACCAGAAATGGCTTCTTGACCCTGGAAATGAGTTAGCACCTTCGGTTCCCTTGTCTCAAAGTCAGTGAGTTTTCTGAATGTGTTTTTGGTAAGATGCCTGAAATAAGGTTTGTGGATAACTGGAGCTGAAGAGACTTTCACTTTTTATTCTTCAACATAAAACAATATCAGTAAACACCCCACTGTGAACTTGTTGAAGCTGTTATGCATCGTAAAAAAGGCAGTTGCTAAAAAGTGGCTAAATGAGAAGAATGTCATCATGCTGAGCCTAGCAGTAGCTCTTTGCGTCTGAGGATTAGCCTACATTTAGGCCTCAAAAGTCTTGAAAGTGGTGTTCATTTGTGAAGATTATCTTGCTGAACAATACGTGTAAGTTTCATAAACTTTCCACAGAGCTTATTTTCTGCAATGATCCAAAATCCAGTGGAAAAATTCCATTGGCTTTTTGACGAGGGAACCAGGGTGACATTAGCTTTGTAGTGTTGGTGACACGACCGTGGTGCAGTTTGTTTATATCATAATGTTAGCTTTTTACCTCTGGTGATTGCAGAAAAGGCTTCAAAAATCCTAAAAGTGTTAATCATTTGTGAAGATTATCTTGCTGAACAAAAATGTACGTAGCATAAACATTTGTTTACCACAGAGTTTATTTTCAGCAATGATCACAAAATCCAAAATTATTTTATTATTCTTCTTTCATCACACCGTTTTGATCCTATATTTGTAAACATAATGTTTAGAGCCAAACAGGAAATACATGTAGCATCTCTAAAACAACAGACTAATAACTTCCCTCAGAAAAATAATCCCAGTTTTCTAGATAAACACGGACATTAAAGCTGAGATGTGGTGGATGGGATGTGAAAGTAGGGCAGTTTGAGGGGAGCTGATTTAGTTGGCGTGCTGTGCCCTGAGGGGAGGAGTCAGTCAGCTAAATGAAGGTGCTGAGTGGACTGTTGATGCTGGGTCAGCCCACAGCGCTTAAAGGCAGGCTGAGGGGAGGTGATGTGACAGTGTCAGGAGCCCCTCGTTCCTCTGTCAGCCGTCTCTCCCACAAACCAAACCCCCACCCCAAAGTTTCCCCCATGATTCTCTCCTCCAAGAAGTTACCCGAGCTCTGGGACTACTTTCTGATTTACGTCTCAGGAGCACTAGAGTTTAACCCCGACTGCAAAGACATAGACCTGGGACTGTTTCCCCTCAGGATGAACCCCACCATTAAGACCAGGTAGGTGGGATGCAGGGGGGTCAGCAGGGAGAAGCGCTGTGGACGGATGCTTTCTAATCTGCTGCTTTAACCCTTTGAAACCTGGTACATCAATGTTCTTGTGCTGTGTTCAGGAGCCGTTCACATGCATTTAAACCTTTGAAACAAACGCGAAATGGACTGATTATTTTGGCTAAAAAGGCAATGATCAACATACCAAGAGATGTTCCACTAGTTGTCCCAATAAATGAGAAATTATTAGAAGTTAATAAAAATGAAAGGGAAAGCATAGAGAAAACTATATTTATAATTATTAGTATTGTAATTATTGTTAACTATGTTATTTGTTGTTGTTTTTAGTTTGGTTTTTAGCTTTTTGTATTTTGAGCTTTTTTGTGATAAATTTAACGTAATTTTCTTTAACTTTTAACTTCCCCCTGTGTTTTTGAGAGAAATCAAGACAACTTAGCTTTCAAAGGGTTGTCCCACAAATAGTCTCAAGAAATCAGTGAAAGGGGACAAGAAAATTATATGAAAAAAAAGGGAGAGAAGAGAACTTTAAAATTAGGGAAAATGTACAGAAAACTGTATTTATAATGAAATTATTGTCAGCTATTTTATTTTTTGGTTTCTACCTTTTTTATTTTATTAAAATTTTATTTTATTTTATTTGTTGTTTTTTTGTTTGGTTTTTACCTTTTTGTATTGTACCCTTTTGCATAACCAGTTTTATTTATTTATTTATTTATTTTGCGGGGGTAAATTTCAGGCAATTATCTTGGAACTCATAACTTTATGAAAGAAAATCAAACCACTTGTTAAGCTGTAAAAGGGTTAAACGGCTGCCAGGACAGAGGTCAGCTTGAGTGGCTTCAGAAAAGGCTGTGAGAAAGGTCGAAAATGAACTTAAACTTGCACGTATACTTGACGTTGATGGACTTTACTGAGAAAGTACTGCAATGTTTGGAAAACAGGAGAATTTTTCACGTGTAAAATGTGTATTTATATAATCAATAATTATAATAATAATTATAATTATTATTATGTAGATTATGGGCTCACAAAAAGTTTTGAAAAATGAACATGTGTCGGAACCTCTGTCGGAGGTGAATGAGCATCTGAAAATGTTTATTTATTGGAGCAGTGTGGACTTATTTATGATTTCCAAAAGCAAATGTGGAGGTGAAGAAGTTTAAATACTTAGTTCCGGCTAAATGCACATTCATTGGCAGAAGAAATATTACAAAAGCTAAAATGTATAACATACAATTTATTTAATAAAGAGTACATTTGTAGAAAAGAAATGTTATAACTTGGCTTAAAGTCAGAGAGCTAGGTATATTACCACTACTTATTTAAAGTGGAGGATACAGAGGTGTTACTGAGGAGGAAAGAACTTGGAAGTATTGTGAGCTAAATGAGGTGGGAATCAAAATTAATTTCTTTACTGTCCTTTATATTGTGACTTAAGACAAATATTGTTTACAAAAGTTCAAATTCCTGAGTTAGAATGAATAGTTGTGAAGGATGGAGCTTTGGTTGAATTCCTGTTGGATTTGTTTTTGCATTCTCTGAGTATCTTTTTCAGGCTGTGGGATCTAAAAAAAATTAACATGATGGATCTCTTCAACTCGGTTTGAACTGCAGACTGTTGGACTATCGCTCTGTGAACTGGATCATTTTAAAGGATAGTCATGTAAATGTCCAGACATGTAAATAAATATTTATTAAGATAGGACAAAATAAGCCTTTATCGGTCCCACAGTAGGGAATTTTACACTATTACAGCAGCAAAGGGATATCAAAGAGGGTTTTTCATCTGTAAATGTGACTAAGACAACACATTTTGGCAGGTGGATTGAAGGTGGGTATGAAAGGAAGAAGGGGGTTGGAATGGAAATGATTCATTACAGATTTTGAATTTCTATCATTTTTTGTCACCCAAACTAAAAGCCATATTTGAATAGATTTTGTGTTTTTTTGGCTGCAGTAGTGATTATATGAAGCCATAATGACTCATAACTACACAAAAGTATGAAATGAAGCAAGCATTGTGTCTGTTAAGAGGATTGCTCAGTATTGAAGGCTTGGAGATTTCTTTAATAGTTACTTTGCTGTTTTTCAACCGGAACCCTTTTTCCCCATGATTTTGTGTCAAAATCTGAACAACAACTTTAGAAAATGGGTCCATGTACATCTGCTAACAGTGACTGTTTTTGCCACAGGTTCAGATTGTTATTCTTAGTGTCTGACGACATTATAGAAAGGATCCCGACAAAGATAGACCTCTCTGTTAAAGAGAAACACCAAGGACACATTGCATTTGTTGCTGTGCCGGCTGCCTTGCTGAACTGCTGCGACTTGTACACTTTTTATGTTAACACTGACAGCGTGTTGCTGTGTCGCTGCTGCAAAGCTGCCTGCTGCTATAACTACTATATTTCCACAAACAAAAGCAAATTCTCCACTCATTTCTGGAGCTGCGCAAGCTACTGTACAATAACATGGTCATGCAAATATTTCACAGTAAAAAGCCTTTCAGACAGATATGTTGTCAGGGGGCTTTTATTTTAAAACAGAAACAGAAAAGGTTGAGTTTAAGTAGATATTTATACTTTTCATGTCTGTGACCATAGACTGTATAGCTATAATGATAAATGAAGTGCCCTGGATTGAGCTGCTGCCATTTTGTGTTGGTGATGTCATTTGGAGCACGAGTCTGTGCAGTAGCAGTCTCTGCGGTGGGGGCGTTTCATGTGTTCCCCTTATGACCAATGGTGTGCAGTCCCATTGAACGCAAGCATACAGATTGGCTATCAAAGCTGTCAGTCATGGTAGAAAATCCCCTTTTTGTAGAAATAAATAACTCATTAAAACTTAACTTATCCTAAAAACATTAATTGAGAAAACATCAGGTTGACAGAAACCATCTTTGGGAAAAATGTATTTGACATGTACTTTTAGTTTTGGCCTATGTCCATTTACTAACATGGAGGGGCAGGCTCAATGACCTATACTGCAGTCTGACAGTCAAAACTGAAAACCTTCACTTTTGGGGAACTGTTGTCCATCTTTATTTATGTATGTGACAGATGACCATTAAAACACCATTTTTGTTGAAGCCTGCCCATATTGTGTGGTAAAAATCGACGAGACTCTTATTCTCTAGATGTGCTGCAGCCGAGCAGCAGCCAAGCAGCAGCCGAGCAGCTCTGCTCATGTTGGTAGAATAACTGCTCTAACCTCTTCACATGGGTGCTGAAATGCACCATTGCCAAACACACCAGACTCCATATAAATAGGCAGTAGTTTAGTATGTATAAAGCCAGCAAAATTCCACATCTAACTGCTTAGCAAAACTTAGCTTTTGTAAGTTTTTTATTTTGTTGTTATTTTTTAGTTTGGGCATTCAACCGAGCTACCGAGTGGTAGGACTTCATTGTTCCTGGTTTTCACTACCCCTCAGTCCTGCAGATGTGTACCTCTAAAGAAGAGATTGGCCATCGTCCTGTGGAAGCTTGCAACTGGCTCAGAGTACAGAATTATTGGCCATCTTTTCGGCGTAAGCACAACCACTGTGTGCCGGTGTGTGCAAGAGTTATGTGCTGCTGCTGAGATGTGCTTGGTGCCAGAACAAATTTGTTTCCCAGACCAGGAGAAGTTTGAAGAAATGGCTGCCTACAGTAAGAACAACGTGGGGGCTCACGCAGTCTTGGCACCACAGGAGTACCACTGCGACTACTTCACCATAAAGGCTGGCACTCCATCATCCTTCAAGGTGTTGTAGATGAAAAGTGACTTTTCTGGAATGCGTTTGCAGGCCTACCTGGGAGCTTGCATGATGCTCAAGTTTCAGACTGTCCACATTGTGGAGTTGGACAGCCATGGCAACCACTTTCGAGCTTACACCAGGAACATTGCTGGGGTGAATGCTGGCTACTACGTCCTAGGAGACTCTGCCTATCCCTTGCAGAGCTAGTTCTTAAAATCATTCCCTGACACTGGACATCTGACAGCAGAACAGCAGTTCTACAACAAGAAAATCTGCAGAGCACGGGTAGTGGTTGAAAATGCTTTTGGTTGACTAAAGGGAAGGTGGCGCTGCCTCATGAAAAGAAATGACTGATGTCGAACTGGTTAAATGGATGCCGTTGACTTGCTGTGCTCTTCATAACCTTTGCGAGAGTCAGGGAGAGGCCTATGACAATGAGTGAGATGCAGCAGCAGAGCCTGTGGTGGCACTGGCACAGGGTGTAAAGGAGGAGGGCAGTAATGTATGAGAGGGTCTACCAGAATAACTAAAAATACATTTTTCTTTCCTGCCGTGAGGGGGGTGTTTTGCACTATTTTATTTTTATGTCATTCATTCAGAATTTAATATCCTTTCTTGATCTTTACAACCCTGCTTTTGTGTGAACATAAATAAATCTGGTTCTGTGTTTCAACATATATATCCCCTTTGTTTTTGTCTTTTTAATTAAAGATTTAATATTTGGTAAATTCAGCACTACAGCCCTTAAAACGGGAAATCATACTAATGTGGCTGCGTTAAACAAGCCACCCTCCCTCCCAATGTTCGCCAGTCTATGGCCATATATCGAGTCCATCATGTTGATCCACCTACATATCCTCCAGTTCGACACGCTCCGGCCGTTGTGGTCCTTAACAGACCGGTAATCACTTTTCTTTTTTTTTTAAACTTTTCATGGCACTGCTGGGAGGGTCCGATTGTAGCCGTGCACTGCCAGTCTCTCTGAGAGTTGCTGGTACACTTTCTATATGCGCATGGACCTGTCTAGTTTGCGCTGGACACCCTCTTTGGCAAGCAGGGTGAGGAACGCTTGCACCTCCTCCAGGCACCAGGTACTTTTTCCTAATGAAAAAGTAAATTCAGTTAGAGTAGAGCCATGTAGTGGAAAAGCACCATTAGACACAAAAACATGGGAAATTCGTTCCAGGTTGCAAAGCTGCAAAGTCACAATGTGTTCAGCCTGTGTGTCTGAGCTCCCAGCACAGTGAAAACTAATTTCTGGTATTAAGGCCGTAGATAATATGTCAGAGTGAGCATGGCCTGATGTTTGTGATCTTATTTTAATATTAAAACTTAATGTTGTTGTTTTTTTTTTTTGCACCTGTAGTTTGGTCTGTTGTTGCCTTAATACAACTGAACCAGAGCAGTAAACACATGTACACACGTAAACACATGTGGACTGACAGGTAACTCATTCATTGGACAGTTTTTGCGATGTCATTCTGCATCATCAGCACAACATGCAGCAAGTCCCTGTGATTGAGACTGAACCTTATGTGTTTAGTGTCACAGGAGCTCATGAATGAAAACGTGATAACAAGCATTATAGGCTGAGACTTGATGTGTCCTGATGGTGAGCAGATAGAAACAAGGTCAAACATGCGCTGGCACTGGAATAAAACAGTGAAAACAGTTACTGCGTAGCTGCTACATTTCACTTGTTTTACTCTCTTTAACCCTTTGAAACCTGAAGCGACATCACCTTTCTTGTGCTGCATTCCGATGCCTTTCACAAGTATTTCAACTTTGAACCCTGACAAAATTGGTGGGATTTTTTTCTTGGAATAAAGGCCATGAGCAACTTCTCAAGAAATGTTCCACAAACTGCAAGACATTAATCAATTTAGAATAAAAATAACTAAATAAAATAAAAAGCTTGGGGGGAAATGTCTATGGGAAAAATAAAAAAAAATCTAGAGAAACTGTATTTATAGGTCATTATCATAATTACATGTTTAAAATTTTGTCATAGAATTATGTTACAGAATTACTATATTTTAGGCACTTATTGTTATTTTTGTCTTATTTATTTTTTCAGACAAATTTTCTGGTAATTTTCTTGTATGTTCTACAAACTTCTTCCCATGTTTTTGAAAGAAATCAAGCCACTGCTCAGGTTTCAAAGGGCCATAAGGAATTGCTTAAGGACAACACACCATCGGCTGTGTCCATCAGGCTAAATCTTGGTTGATAGCATCTAAATGATGATCAGCAGATAAATGTATGAATAGTTTAGCTTTTAACTTCATGCTAAACTCACAAAGCTGTCAACACGCAATCCTGTTGGTCTGCTGCAATATGACACCATAGGCACCGAAACTGACTTGGAATGAAACACACCGAGCTCGATTGATGTTTCAAAGTACCTTGAGTATCAAAGTGGCGCAAGTTACAGAATATATATACAAGACTGTTGATTTCCTCCCAGTATGAACTCTCATCTTTGTTAATAATGTAATACGGCCACTGATGGTGGTGCTGTCAGCATACTTCACAACAGAGTTCTCCTGATGTCTAGGAGTGCAGTCATGGGTGTCCAATGTGAACAGGAGGGGGCTGAGCACACAGCCCTGGGGGACTCCAGTGTTGAGCACTAATGTAGAGAAGTTGACACTGCCAATCCAAACTCTCTGGGGTCTGCATGTGAGGAAGTCCAGTATCCAGTTGCAGAGTGTTATACTGAAGCCCAGAGTATTAAGTTTTCCTATCAGCTTCATGGCAGAGATTGCCTTGAATGCTGAGCTGAAGTCAACAAACAGAATCCAGATATAGCTGTTGTTGCCTTATCATAACCATAATACATAAGGACCATGCTGCTTCATCCCACCATGTGCATTTGTTGACATCACAGTAATGGCATCCTGGAGCATAAATGGAAGGTCAATGACAGAGCAGCAGCATGTGACAATGTGACATTGGGATGATAATGTGTTAGAGGGTAGCAATGTTTAATTGTCTAGCAAGCTAATTGTGCGCATCCCTGTCATTTGTACTGGCGCTGATCTTAAGTATTATAAAACAGATATCAGAGAATGTCCACTCTAGTGTCATTGTGTCAGTGGACAACTTTTTGGTACCATGTTGAATTAGTTATCAGTATTAATTGATATAAGGACTGCAGGTCATAGGAAAATGTGCTTCTGGACATTAAGCAGATTCTACATGTCAGTCCTGTTAATGCAGATGCTTTAACTGAATTGCGCGTTGAGAAACATGTGAGCAGAGATCCATGGAGCAAGCATCCCACACTGCAGCTGCCAGCTCAGATCAGACAGGATGTAGAGACAGTGAGACAGATGGTGCCCTGCTCAGTGCATACACTGTTCTTTTCTTTTTTTCTGTCTCTTCCACTTCAATTTCCTCTTATGCTTTTGGCACTAGATGCTCGGGTCAGACACAACTATCCGGACAGCAATGGCCTTTTGTTTCCATTTCAAAGATCAGCCTGTCGGATTTGTTCACCTCTGATATGATGGAAGCATTTGAAGCCTGGAGTGGAGTTATACGTTTAATAAGTTTTAGCATTTTTGATTAAAAAATAAATTTAAAAAAACAAAACAAAACAGTGATAGACTTTATAATTTGTATCACAGTATTGTGTACAGAATGTTGTGGTGTGAAAACCAAGGGAAGTGGAAGGACCCAGGAGCAAACACGCGGACAGTGGAGGTGAATGAAAAAGGGTTTTTATGGTCGTAGACGGGGAAGGAATGGGGAATGTGGGGAAGGGGGCTCCCGGAAGCCGAGCAGATGGAGAAAGCTGGCGGGGCTGGTGAGGCAGGAAGATGGTGGAGTCCAGAGTGGAGTTGGGAAAACAGGTGGCGGCACACAGGGGCGAGAGGCTTGGTCGTGAGGCGCTGGAGCTCGCAGGAAGAGGCTCCGGAGAAACACACCAAAAAAAAAGACAATGAGCACAAGAGGCAAAGTGTCAACACTAGTTGTAATGAAGATCACAAAGAGTGAAGCGGCTGATCTAACCACGGGTAATAGGTAACAATCTGGCACTGGAGTTGAGTGAAGCTGCAAGCTTGATTATTGATGAGGTGCAGGTGAGGAAGTGCCCTGTGAACGTCAGCACCCGGAAGCCGCGCCCAGCCCCTGCAGCACAACCAAAAAAGGGAAAACCATCACAGCACACAAAAAACCCAGAAACCCAAAAAACCAGAACAATTTCTGTCCTCAGTGAAACAAAGTCGCACATTGCATTTTTCATAGAGGGTGGTGGTTGCATTGACTTTGCACAATTTGCAGTGGCCGCGTTTGTCACATTTCACAGGCCAGTGTGCAATGTTGTTAGTGTTGTCAGCCAGAACTGGAAGCAGGGGAATGGAGCCTAGAGAGAGGGTCAGGACGGTAGGAGAGGGTGAAATGAAATCGAATGAAGAGCAGGGACCAGCGGGCTTGCCGAGAGTTGAGGCGTTTAGCGGAACAGAGATAGGCGAGATTCTTATGGTCAGTCCAAATGAGAAAGGGGAGCTCGGTGCCTTCTAGCCAATGCCTCCATTCCTGCAGCGCCAAAACCACAGCCAGCAACTCATGATTTCCCACGTCATAATTCCTCTCTGCTGGGGACAGGCGTCAGGAGAAAAAGGCGCAGGGATGGAGCTTTTGGGTCTCTGGGCTTCTCTGAGACAGAACAGCCCCAGCACCCGTGTCAGAGGCGTTCACCTCCACCACGAACTGCAGGAAAGAATCAGGTTGACGGAGCACTGGTGCACTGGTGAACAATGTTTTCAAATGAGCAAAAGCGAGGTCTGCTTCATCTGTCCAGTTGAAAGGGGTACTGCAGGAAGTGAGGCAGCTGAGAGAGGCAGCTACCTTACTGTAGTCCGGGATGAAGCGGCAGTAGAAATTGGCAAATCCTAGAAAGCGTTGTGGTTCCTTCTGAGACGTAGGAGTGGGGCACTCGGTAACGGCTTGGATTTTGGCAGGGTCTCGCTGAAGCTGTCCCTTGACTATGACATAACCAAGAAAGTTGACACAGGGAGAATGGAATTCACATTTCTCAGGTTTGATGAAGAGCTTGTTTTCCATCAGCCTCTGGATCACCAGCCTCACATTTTGACGATATCCCTCCAAATCCTGAGAAAGAATCAGGATGTCATCTTTTCATCAACGGTTCGACATATCTTTGAGAATGTCATTCATAAGAGCCTGAAACACAGCAGGGGCATGGGGGGCAGGGGGGGTCCAAGGGCTTGAGGGAGATGCCAGTCTTAACAACAAAAGATTTATTAATAAAGTTGTCATCTGAACCTGAATCAATCAAAACCTGGAGGGCAAAGGAGTGGTTTTGATGTTGAATGCTGGCGGGCAGGGAGATTTGTGGGGTAGAGCTGGAGGGGGAAGTAATACGGCTCACCAGTGCGCTCTCAACTACTGGTGAACCCCCTCTTTGGCGAAGAGGGACAGGAAGCCGTGTAGGGACCGGCTAAACCACAGTAGATGCAAAGGTTATTGTTCAGTCTGTGTTGGCGTTCTGCAGGGGTGAGACGGGCTAGACCTAGCTGCATGGGCTCCTCCAATGCAGCAGGAGGCGCTGGGGACTGAGATTGAGGGTGTGAGGCACTGGGAGGGAATGGGTACTGTGGAAGGGGAAGGTGATCTACAGGGTTTACTGATCTTATCTCGAGCTCTCTGTCTAAGGCGCTTATTGAGTCGAATGACAAGAGAAACCAACTCCTCAAACGATTTGGGTTTGTCACGAGAAGCCAGCTCATCTTTTAGTTGTTCTGATAACCCTCTAACAAATATACCCATAAGAGTCGGCTCATCCCACCCACTCTCAGCAGCCAAAATGCGGAAATCAAAAGAGAACTGAGCTGCATAGTTAGCGCCGTGACGAAGGGACAATAAACGATTAGAAGCCACCTGACCTTGGACGGGATGGTCAAAAACACTACAGAGCTCAGTAGAAAAATCTGCAAAACATACCAATACAGGGGAACCCCTCTCCCATAATGCAGCTGCCCACTGGGCGGCTTTACCCCACAATAAATTAATTACATAAGCAATCCTATACTTATCTTAGGGATAACTCAAAGCCTGTTGGTCAAAAACAAATGAGCACTGGAGTAGAGAACAGCCACATGAACCTAAATCTCCAGGGTAGTGTTCGGGTGGTGGAACAAAGGGTTCTCTAGGTGGGTGGGGGAGGGGAGACAGAGACACAGAAGCAGAAGGGTTACTCACCCAGAAACCCAAAAAACCAAAACCACCACACAGAAGATTCTTTACAGTTTGGCCTACATTTTGGTCTAAATTGCAAAGCTGCATCATGTATGAATGATATTTATAAATTTCATTTTGCATGTCATACGCAGATAAAAATACATTTTTCACCATGTCATATGAAATTCAAACCAATCTGCTGGTTAACTGAAATATAAAAATCTAAAAAACATCCACTTCAGTGATATAATCATAACTTAAAAAAATCATGTAGTTCAGGCATTGATGTGCTGTTGTGGAAAGGCTGTTTTTGTTTTACAAAAGACATACTGTACAGAGTTTTTGTTTTGTGTCATCTTGAAATTTCCCCAAATCATCAACACTCACTATCATTTTCTTTGGCCTGTCTCTATTCTTCAACCCTTGCTATTTTCTCTCTCCTGCACCATCAAATCACGCCATGAGAGATGAAAGCAATTAATCCACAATTGATTAATTAGTCTTTAAAGTAAAGTTTAATTGAACATGTGAAATTTAATCGATCAATCGACTGACAGCGTATTTGCAACATGCTGCTTTGAAACCTGAAAAAATTTGTTTGATGTCTTTCAACAACATGGGCAATGTGCATTTTAATAACACATGGACCCATAATGACAAGAAATTAATAAAATGTTACAAGAAAATTACCTAAAAAAAATTAAAAATCAAAAGCAAGAAAATTGCCTGAAGTAAGTGCAGATGAAAATATATGTGTAATTTTATAAATATATATGTATTAATTTTTTTCTAGACCATAATTTTAAATGTATAGTTATAATGTAAATTAGGGATAATAACTATTGCCGACCAATTGTTAAGAAGTTGTATTATTAAGTATTAAGTTGAATTTAATTGAACATTTTGGAATTCAATTATCACGCCTTCTATTTTAGATGTAAAATATTGAGAGTTTGAAACCTCACTGATAGCACAATGTGTGTGATATAACATCAGTTTGTTTATTATTCTTGGTGTCTTTGGCTTGATTTTCATTGTGAAAGTGACCCCGGGCTGTGACAGTGGTGGCAGGTGTGACTGGATGCACTCTGACAGGTTATTTACTCGACTCCTGTCTGGTGGAATTCAGGCCTCTGGTGGCAACAAACATCACTTGAGTTGTGCTGTGACAGAGGAAAACAGCATGCTCTCATTAAGTCACCTGGCCTTAGCATCTCTCACCTCCCTATCTGGGACACAATGCTATAATGTACATGCGTTTGTCCTTTGTTCCTGTCCGGTATTTCAAGGTCATGATTGCAAAGATGTGTATGTAAGTAAAGGATACACTGTGACAGTCTGGTGGGATATAGAACTTCCTATTTTATTTGGAAATCCTCACTGATGTGGCTGCCACTACTGCTTTTAATTCTCCACCTAATGTGAACAGACAAAATTCTCGCAAGATGGTTGACAGGTTTTCTGGTAACTGAAGCCTGGCACACACTAAAAGATTTTAAAATCTTAACTGATAAAGTAAATCTGAGAGACCACACACAAATAATGATAGATTTAACAGTTTTGTTCTTACAGTGTGTGGTGTGCAACGACATGACCATCATGGCACACCACACACTAACAGACTCCGCCCACCAACAACCAGAGTTTCAACTCTTAAAACTCAAAATATTGCGATGTCAAACACAACTTTAGGTTAAACAAACATGGTGGGTGACAAGCTAAATGTGGCTAGCTGTTAGCTACCAGATACATCAATTGCGGTACCAATTATTGTCCAACTCCTCTCCTTGTCAGTTCTGAATACTTCATCTCACATTCACTAACAAAAACAGCTTACCTGTCAAACAACCATCATTGTGGACGTTGTGTGGAAATCTACTCATGAAACATGAGGTCATGGTCCATAGAAACTGGGTCAACCCTGCCCCTCCTCTCAGCTTAGCACCTCTTGGAGTAATCCTGTTTCAAACTCTGTTGCTTGTAACTTCTAGTATCTGCTACTGCTCACACAGAAACTGCTTTTGTTCTTTTTCCTTATGACATTTTCTTTGTTACCGAGGCATTTCCACTCTGTAAAGAATCAATTTAGGTCAAGATTTGGTCCAAATTAAAACCATTAAGAACTGGTCCAAGTAATGTCAGTAGAATTTACATTGAAAAGAGGCCACAAATTCACATCAAGATGCAACGCAATAAAAAACGCCATGGTAAAGCTTGACAATTTATCAGCTGGGGACCGTGACTGTGGGTAAATCTCATGTCTGTGAAATGTGATGGGTTTTTTTGATGCCTAACCATGTGCCTTTTTCACCTAAACCTAACCATCCGTACCCTTGTTGTGTAATCCCACATGTGTTTTTGCTGTTACCATTTGCTTTTGTTTCCCAAACGTAACCATGTGCTTTTGTAGTGTAATCCCACCATGTGCTGTTATTGACATCCCTGCATCAGTATCAGCATCCCCGAAACATCAAAAGCAG
Source organism: Plectropomus leopardus (assembly GCF_026936395.1). NCBI lineage: Eukaryota > Metazoa > Chordata > Actinopteri > Perciformes > Serranidae > Plectropomus > Plectropomus leopardus. Next base: position 2,068,199 of record NC_142193.1, read on the forward strand.
ACACAGGGCTAGGTTGAGCGTGCATATGTAGACACGAAAGCCCACTGACAAAGTGGCAATATGTGACGACTTGGGATAACAACACGTTGAGGTAGTTGTAGAGATTAACCTTTTTCAGTATGGACCAAAATAAACGTTGCCATTTCCAAATCCACCCTTGGAACTTTGAATCAGCAGGCATCAGTTTTTAGAGTTTTGACTAGAGCACTTAGAGAAAACATAAATGAATTAGCAAACTTTTCAGAGGCAGAGGGTGAATATTGTGTCTGAATACGACCTATGACCAAGCTTTGATGACAATGTGAAAATATGATCAGAAATGTCTGTAAATTAATCTTTATATTATCTATAGTGTATATACTGTACATGCAGGTTATTTTGTTCTTGCAGCCATTACAGCCTTTAGTCATTGTGGAAATACCTATACCAGCTTTCCACTCCTGGAAATACACACTCAATGCATTACAGCTCCTCCTTTCCTCTGTCAGACTGGATTAGGGTAATTGATAAACTGATATCTTCAGGACTCTCCAGATTCTCAGTGGGGTTCAAATCTAGGCTTTGGCCGGGCCACTTGGGGACATTCAGGGACCTGTCCTAAAGCTGCTTGGCTGGGTGCCTTGGAAAGTCATGCTGAAAGGTGAATCAGTGATCTAGTTTTAAGTGGTGTGCTTGTGAATCCTTTATTTGTTGTTGCACTTTGGAAAATGTAAAAATACTCTAGTGCCTGACACATCTTCTAGGTAGGGGCGGTATCTATTTTTTCAGACCTTGATGCCTCTTCTGGAATTTCACCTGGTATGATCGTATCAGAGTCTGGCGCTGCGATCTCTCTCTAAATCCATGGGCATGACATGGGCCAGTGATGTCCGACTGTTTACGTCCTGTAATGTTCTCTGCACTCGCAGCCAGCTCAGCTGCCTGCTGCACCACTCTGACCTCTGGTGGCATGTGATGTGCACTACACGCAAAACATCCTTATTACAACCTCTCCAGAATGACATTAATAGAAAGATGAGGGTTTGTATTTTTGACAGTATAAAAGAATTGCACCGTCTTCATTTTTAAATACTGTGGTATACTAACATTATAATACTGTCCAAGCCTAAAACCTTCCATGCAAATGCAAAAGTGTGGCAAAGTCTGGCTCAAACTATTCTTTCCATGAACACAGAGCCTGGATGTCCAATCAATCTTGTGATATTCCTTCTTTCATGGGGTGCCTGTACCCATGCAGCCCAAAATTTATGATCATGTTTACAGTCTGTACATGCAGACTGCACATGAATGGACACGTGATTTCACTGTCCAATGTCTGAACCCAATGTCTACATCCAAGTCTGTTTTTAAGTTTATCCGTGCCTTTATTTTAGTGTTTGAGTCATAAAATGGAACCTACAGAAAAACAGTGCATTTGTGGGGCCACCTCAAACATGGTTTCCATGTCATGTGTTACCGTGCTCCTCATTGCTGCCCTGTATACCTCTAAACTCCTGCATTATTTTCTCCTTCTGTAGCTGCCTCTAGGCAGACCCCTAACAGACACTTTGAGAATCAGCTCCATTCTTCCTTGTCAGGAAAAATCAATTTACACTAATGGGAATACAATTCACCTCTTATCGACTATTCCTATCCCCATTCCCTCTGGTGGCGATTGATTTGCTGGGAATGACTTCTTTGGGTTTGATTTTCTCTCCACAGAAGATGTGGATCCTGATGCAAACTGCTGACTGGATTTGCCTCTAGGGGAAGTTTGCTTGTTGCTGATGTTTTTTTCTCTCTCCCTCTCCACCTATTAATGTTACCTTACTCAGCTGAGCGTTCTGTTGGGCCTATTTAGGAGTGTCAGAGGTGTCAGACACTTGTCCTCTTCTCCTTCTCCATTTCAAGTGAGAGGGTGGAAGTGGGCTGCTGGTGTGTGACCCAACATTTGTAATTAGCTGAGGCGAGCTCAATGCCTTTCGTTCAGCTGAAGGCTAATTAAGTAACTAAGGAAGCCCTTGCTCGTCCATTTCAGTGTCCCTGTTTTCTCTTGGTTGTTGCGTCTTGGAATTCTTCTTTCATGGTAATTTATTTGTTACATCTTTTCTAAAGCTTGGAGGTATTACTAAAAAATAAAAGTCATGAACCAAGACAGCTTGTCATGATACAGTGCTTACAGGGTAAAATATTTTAGAACCTATGATGCCAAGCTTAACCCCTTGAATGTCAAACTTCTTCAAGAAAATATCTTGCAACACATTTTATACCAGTCGTGTCTATAATGCATTAACCTGTTTATACTAGGCCCATTTACATAGATGTTACACTCATAAAGGGTGAGTAAAGTGCCCCTCTGAGAAAAAAAAAGTCAAATCAATTTTATTTATAAAGCCCATTATCACAAATCACAATTTGCCTCAGAGGACTTTACGGCTTACAAGATCTCTCTGTCCATGAACCTCCACAGCAGATCCCTAAAAAACCCCACTAATGGGAGCAACTGAGGAGAGATCCTTCTTCAAGGACAGACAGACATGCAATAGATGTTCTAAACGACAATAAAATTACAGGAGAGATGCACAGCAACAATAACAGTAACCATAACATAATAACAGCAATAAACATATGAAGATTAATAAGAGTAGTTTATGATAGTATGTATATTACATTCATATATTGAAGTTTATGTGTGTAACAATAATAATGTAATGTGTATTATAATAGTGGAGGTATGACTAATAATAAAAGCAGCAGTAGTAGTAGGTGTCGGTCAGAACCGCAACATCAGTGCAACCATGACAATCCAGGCACAGCTGTGTTTGGAATCTATGAGACAAGGGAGCATTAAGGCTCTGGAGAAGAAGCTAATGTGAGAAAGAGAGAGAGAGAGTGACAAGGCAAGGCAAGTTTATTTGTATAGCACATTTCAGCAACAAGGCAATTCAAGGTGCTTCACACAGAACATTGAAATACAACAACAGGGGGAAAAGAAACACATTTAAAACATTATAAAAGAAGCATGTAAAAGGTGATTAAAAACAGCAAGTAGGAAAACAACAGATAAAACCCAAAAATATAAAAACACATATATTAAAATAAGAGTTGCAGTGCCGAGTTTCGAAGTAAAATATAAAATTTAAAAAGTAAAAAGCCTTTTAGTCAAAGGCAGCAGTGAACAGGTGAGTCTTTAACCTTGACTTAAAAGAACTCAGACTCTCAGCAGACCTGATATTTTCTGGTAGTTTGTTCCAGATATACGGAGCATAGAAACTGAATGCTGATTCTCCATGTTTAGTTCTGACTTTTGGAACACAGAGCAGACCTGCACCAGAGAGAAAACAATCCAACCTGTACTTAAAAAGACTGTGCGTTAATTTTTGGTATCACAAGGGACACTAACAGCGGCCTCATGGGTGAAAGTCCTTTGTTTGTCTGATCCATCTACCTTCTTGTAGCTGTCGCTCTTTATACTGCGTCACCTGGCTGGCTCAAAGCGTCTGATATTTCCACAGATGGCTTTACATTGTAAGCTGAAACCCCAGTTCATCTTATACAGACCATAAAGGGTACTTTGTGCATCTAAGAAGGCATGAGAAAACATTATTATTTGACAACTTGGGAGAGAGAATGGTCTGCACACTAACAGTAGAGAGGTAAAGGGTAGCAGCTCATCATCAGATTTAGTCTTTTTTAAATCCTTTTTTGTTAGGAAGAGTTAACTTATAATCGCAGCATAATGCATTATGATAGTGTTATCAAATATCCAAATATCCCAAGCTACATGTTAAAAACAGCTGTTGCTGATCTAAGTTGTATTTGATGGTCAGATCTTGTTGTTTAGTGATGTTCTTTGCCAAAATCAAATGAGCAGATGATGCAGTATCACCAAGAGATCATTTTCGAATCACTTACGGTTGACATCCAAAAAACATTTCATTGGTGTAAACATCAGTTGCCCCTGATGTTTAATTGGCCCTTTATGAACAGACCTGCAATTCTGTGCCATCACCAACTCATACAAGCACTGTATAAAATGCCAATCACTGTCTTCCATACTAGAATGTGCTACATTATGCTCCTTCCATTGATCCCAATATAAACACACAATCACAAAATCTGATGTCCTGTATGCCATAAATAACAAGAATTGTTAAAAGCTGGCATTACACCTTTATGCAAGTATCATTTCACATGAAGCTATTTGATTATTGAAGTTTTCCATCTATTGACCATAGACAGCGTAGGCTACTGACACTGTTCTGTTGAATTAATGTGGAAAAAAAAAAGTATAAATCCCTCTGACAGCTTCAGATTTTTCTCTTTGGAGAACACATGATTTTGAAGCAGACCAAATACTTGTAGAAAGATGAATAGATGAGTTAAACTGAACTCAGAATCTGGGGGTTGACTTTTAGTTTAGTGCAGTACATTGTGGAGTATGTGTTGATCTGTTTATTAATAACTCTAAACACAACTCTTCAGAGTGTCCTTTCCCAGTCTGTCACATTGCTTCTGCTTTCCCCTCCCTCTGATCCTCTTATGTGGCTGTTTGAAAAAAAAAGTGCAGGTACTCACAGGAAATTAAATAGAGCAGATACAATCTCTAATGCATGTTATCGCCTCTCTACCTGTATCTGTCCAGCTTGCTTTTACATTTTTATCAAAAATTCAAAAGTTACACTTTGGGGGAACTGTCATGTTGTCCATCTTTATGTACAGTCTATGGCTGACCAGGGAATCTATCCTATCGATCCTAATTGATTTCCAGTTTTTATTGCATTATGTGTCGGTATAATTTGCGTGATGCTGACACATAATTTTAACACAGCATGTGCCATCACCACCACATAATGTGGTGTTGAGAGTTTGCAGTTATTTCACGTTTGTTTGTGAGATCAGGCTGTTAGATGTCTTAATCCTCCCAAAGCCTGGAAACTTTCAGTTACATGGGGCTAGCTGCTGCCTTTCTCTGTCATCGGAACTTTTCTGTTGAGGAAAGGATTGGAATAACAGGTGAACATATGTAATCATATTTATTATTATAATATATATTTTTTTTTTGTAGGGGACTTGTGTTGGTCTTTAATTGGTGCTTAAAAAGTCAAGAGTATATGAAATACAATGTTCTAATAGTTACTGTAAATTATTTCTTCTTAATATGCCAGCATGTTCACAGTATGAAACAAAATAAATGTGCTGTGAAAATGAGGAGAGGCTGGGAAAACATTAGTAAAATAATCCCAGGCGAACCTTTCCTAATCAGCTGTGCACACACAGCGGCTGTGCATTTTTAACCTTGAAATATGCAAAAGAGAAAAGAGACTTATAAATATTTTGTTATGAATATTTCAGAGGCGGAGGAAGCCTTTGATATTTCTTGCCTTGTTATTCCCCCACTTTCCTATAAAAGGCTGAAGAGGTCAAAGGTTGAATTATATTTGTTTTCCACAAAATCACAGAATAATTATGTTGTGATGCCTACATCATTATTAAAGCCAACTGCAACTTCTACTCATAAAGAAAAACTTGAAATATCCCAGGATATTTCTATACCAACCCAGAGTGTGCGTGTGTGTGCGTGTGTGTGTGTGTGTGTGTGTGTGTGTGTGTGTAATTGTAACAGTTAGTTTACAGTATGAAGAAAGTAAAAAACTCTGAGTTACCTGTGAGGAAGCCTGTGACCCCACCACCATAGTGGAAATAGTATGGCCAGGTGCCGAGCCCCGCCCACTGACAGGATCAGTTTTCTCATTTTATTAGCAGACACCCAACTTGCTTTGCCATGAGGCCACTTCTGCAAAATGACAGGAGGCCTGGGGGCAGGGATTTTAGGACTTTTCTAGGAATTTAGGACATTTTTAGGATTTTAGGAAATTTCTTGAATTTGAGGGTGTTTCTAAGATTTTAGGACATTTATCTGATTTTAGGATGTTTCTAGAATTTTAGGATGTTTCGAGGATTTCAGGACATTATTAGGATTTTAGGACATTTCTAGGATTTGGGGGCATTTGTTGTTAGGAGATTTATCTAATTTTAGGATGTTTCTAAGATTTTAGGACATTTCTCGGATTTCAGGACATCTTTAGGATTTGAGAACATTTCTGGGATTTGAGGAAATCTCTAGGATTTTAGGACATTTCTCAGGTTTCAGAACATTTTTAGGATTTTGGGACGTTTCTAGGATATTAGGACATTTCTAAGATTTTAGGACATTAGGGTCTTAGCTAGGACCTCTGTTGGTGGGTGTGGGGGATCCTCCACTGACACTTTTTTCTATTTCTTTTTCTCTACTTTGATGCTGTTTTATACACTCTAGCACCTTATGGATGGTAAACAAAAACAATTCCTAGTGTGAATCATTTCATTTTTATTGTGAATTAGAAAATGGTGGACATGACATCGTAAGATATTGACAGCGAGAGACTCCTTGGCTCTGATTGGTTGTTTTTGGTTCACACAAAGTAAGACCATTGGAAATGCCACAGTGCAATAGAGTTGGCAGAGGAAGATGATTTTTTTCACAGATTACCTGTCTCATTTACTGCTGTGTGAAAATAGAGACAATTTCAGAATTTTCTGCTTCTCGTTTATATGGTCATACAGCCTGTAGCCAGGCATCCTGTAACAGTCCCTAACCCTGCCTGCCTGATCACCATGTGTGCCTGTCCTGGTGACCACAGAGAAAGCTGTTTTTAAAATCACTCAGCCTTAAGCTCTCAGTGCTTCTGTAGCTTCAAACTGAATCTCTGTGTTTGGAGTTTATTCTCACATCTACATTCCTATTCTATCACTTATCAGCCTTATGTTACTGTTCACTGATTGCTTTCAACCATAAAAGAAGAACTTTGCAGATGTAAAGAAGGACCTCACAGTCTGTAAAACTAGTCTGTCTCTGCAGTAGAAAGAAAACAGAGAAAGGACACCTTTGTGAGAGGTAGAAAACCTCCAACTACCAGAATCCCACGTGCCTCATCTGACTAATAACTCTCGCTTGTGTGTGACGGAATGGTGCATGTGAAAGAAAGGCAGCCGGCTGGTAACAAATGATCTTGTGTTCCAGTTTAACGGTGGGCTGAAAGATGTTTCAGAAAACATTTGAGGTGAGAAACATGCAACTCAGTGACCAAATCCTAGTTTTTATTTGATCAGCGCTGCTTAATTTTACTGTTTCATATTGATTTTTCAGCCTCTGTTTTCACAGTGCAGTTCCTGTTCAAAAACTTTCACTGTTACAGCGAAACAGGGTGTTAAAAATATGCATCTAAAAACATTTTAGGAGAGAAATACACAGTACAGTAACAAAATCTTGGTGTATATTCAATGAGCACTGTCTAGTTTTACTGTTTGATTCAATTTTGGTCTGACTGAGAGACAGAGAGAAAGGCGGATGTGTCTCTTGATCCAGCAGTATGCTTGTTGTGTCTGCAGTGGTGGGCAATATAAAGTACAGCCCGTAGTTTGAGAAACATTTGCTGGTGTTTCACTTATGGGTTAGGAGGGATATCTAGGCAGTGGTTCGTGTTTACCACAGTTAATCCAAACATACTACTCACATTGTTTTGATACAAAGCTGGTTGAAAATTGTCAAAGTACCATTTTGAGTTCCTGCTGATGGAAGCGCATTTTTTTTAAGGTGCTACTTCACATTAAAAGTTTTCCAATGGCAAATCAGTGGAGGCAGTAAAAGTTGCTCCCTTTGGACGCACCAGCACCTTGAATGGCAGCTCTGCTCTCATCATTGTATAAAGTGTGTGTGAATGAGAAAGAAACTGTAAAACACCTTGTCCATTAGGTAGAAAGGTGCTATATAAATGCAGTCCATTTATTATTAATCATTCAGCTTTGTTATTCTTTAATATTAAAAACTGGTCAACACAACCAGATATGGATATATTCTACATAATTTGGTAAGGCTGTAAACTTCTGGTCGATATGATATTGATGCTTTAATAAGACCGTGTGTCCAATAACACATTTCATTTACCTGCTGAAAATTGAAAGTTGTTGTTTTTCAGCACTTATAGATATTGTCTGCAACATATGTGAGTGGATGGCTGGTGATTGTGATGAGTGCAGTGTTTTACCCAAAATTAAACATAATTCAACTCAGATTTTTGATCAGACTGTGGATTTGTTTAAATAAGCCTCCAAAAAGACACTGCAGTTGCAGGCTGCATTACAAAGTGGCTGAAAGGGAAATTATCCTATTGGAGCTCTTGTTTGAGCAGCAGGACGGCAGAGCTTTGGTGGTGTGTGCTGTGCACTACATACAGTGATTTTAATAGAAAGAGGAGCACCTGTATTTATGACGGTATTCAAAAACATACCCTCTAGATTTCTAAATACAGTGGTATACAGTGATACCTCCCAAGCCGATATTTTAAATCTCTCTCTTGCATGCAGTGTTATATAGAGATGTTTAATGTAAGTAACATTAAGATGTTCTATTGTGTCCAGCAATTCAGTATTTTCTCATTGGTCCTGTTCAACACTCAGTGGTGAGACAGACTCGTGCACACAGCTGTCATGGAAAAACAATGCAGTGCGCAGTTTATTTTCAGATAATAATAGAGTGGAAATCACATTTATTTTTCACTCATTGCATTCCACTGCCTGAACACAGAGTCCACTGCTCTGGGCAAGTGTTAATGCTGATCTCTGTAACAAGAAGAAAACACTAAATGCTCCCAGGTAGAGTGCACTCAGTGACCTGTGGCTGATTTTGTTAGTCTAGTGATAACATGCTGTTTTTTTGGCCATGTTTTTGAAAGAAATCAAGCCTACTCACTCAGGTGTCAAAGGGAAGGAGAAATGGTACAAGCAAAAGCAGCCACAGTGAGCTGTTAGATGTAATTCGAGCCAGCTCACCTCTCCAACTACCTTATAGTGTACAGCACTATTTTCTTTGCTTTGCTGTGTAAAAGATTTGCACTGTGCCAGCATGGCAACCATTTTGCTGACCTGTGAGCAACTGTTCTGCTAATGGCTTAGCTCAGCATCAACATCCACATCACTTTTCCAACAAAACAATCATACAATGTGTTTCAGTGAGAACACTGAACGTTAACCAAAATGTTAAGCAAATAACTCTTTGAAGTACATTCATATTTGTATACTGCTGAGTTTTTCCCAGAAACCCAGATCATTGCATCTCCCTTGACCTGATAGTGTCTGCTGCTCACTGAACCTGCAGCCGCTCTGCCTCATCTACAGAGGGCAGCCTTGTTACTGCAAACGCTCGACACTCATCAACCATTCCTTTAGCTTTTGTCTTTTTTGTACTGCACACACACACACACACACACACACACATACATATAGACACTGATAACTCTTGTGTGTGCATGATGGTGTGTGTGTGTGTGTGTGTGTGTGTGTGTGTGTGTGTGTGTGTGTGTGTGTGTGTGTGTGAGAGAGAGAGAGAGAGAGAGAGTGTGTGTGTGCATGTGTCTCTCTGTGATTGGGTCCGGCCTTGTTTGATTTCTCCGTGTGGATTGGATAATCCCATAATCTGATAACAACCCACTGTGCAGATTTAGTGATTAAAGTTCTGAGGCAAATGGTCGTTGCCATGGCTGCCAAAGAGAAGAAGAGAATAAATCTGTGTGTGATGATAACGTGTGTGTGTGTGTGTGCGTGTGTGTGTAGGGGGAAAGACATACTGTATGCTAAAATAGTGCTGAAATGTGCATGTGCAGTCGCAGTCAGAATGTAGAACAGGTCTATTGCCAAGTAGGTTTTCACATATAGGGAATTTGACTCACAATTTCAGCTCATACTGCAAAAGTTAAATATTAAAAATACCAAATAGGAATTTACAATAATATATATATATATATATATGTATATATATATATATATATATATATATATATATATATATGTATATATTTCTGTTTAAAATGACAAGGGTGTAGTTTACAAAATACTGACCAAAGAATAGGCAGCTGTTCACAGTAAGGCTAACAAATTCTCACCACATGATTATCATGGCCAAAAGAGTTCATGATAACAATATTATCATATCTTTAGAAAATGTTAAAAATGCTTTCTGTCAAATTTATCTTTAACTTTATTTATTGAGCCCTTTTTCTTCTCAGTGGTGTCAATATCTTTAAGTGTTTTCCTTGTTACTTACTTCATGTCTGAAAATGGCTACAGAGACAGGTTTGACATGACCACACATTTACATACTGTATATTTTGGTCTTAAAATTGTTCCCTGTGCTATTTTAGCAAGTTTTAGATGATTTTTACAGTTGTTCACCAGGTGTCTGCACTGCAAGAGCATCTCTGCAAAAGGCCTTAATAAATCACAGCAGTAATTAAAGTCCTTTCTAACAAATATTCAGTACTAAATTCTCTCCACATACAAAAGGCAATCCATGAGTGTTGTGACAAATCACAAAGAGTATGTTCTAGCCTGTTCTTATTCCAAAGTTGTCAAATTTGTCCGCTTTCACAGTGATTTTGGCATAAGATCACCTTTTGCAGCTGCATGATACGCCACCGGGTGGTGTCAGCTAAGAGTATGACCAGACAAAACCTTTGCAGTGTTATGATTTACTGCTTGACAGCTGGATGGTACCTGATGCAGCAGTATGATACATGGACAGTCGGTGTCAGTTGAGAACGTGGCCAGACAAAACTTGTCACGTCTGTATGATGTGCTACCAGAGGGCATCAAGTTAATGTAATGATGTAATAAAATGGACCCAACCCAGAACTTTCACGCAGGAGTCCAATATTCACTCCCCATCTGAATGCAATGTTTTTCTTCTACACCTTACCATGTTCCTTTATTGTGCCTAAACCTAACCATCAGTGCCTGTTTTGAATAATCGCAAGGATGTGCTTTTGTTGGCATTGGTTGCCATGTCCTTTTGTTGCCTAAACATTAACACATTCTTTTGTAGTGTAACCATGTGCTTGTGTTGACATCACAGTAGTGCCATCCCGCAACATCTACAGCAGACGCAGTCGGATACCTAACATATAATATGTAGTATTGAAGGTCCACTGCAAAGCAGAAATATGTGATGGCTTGGGATGTGAGCGATAAACTGTACACCATCTGCTCAGCACTGAACAGCAGTCAGACAGCAGGTGGACATAGTGCAGCATCAAGCAGCTGAAGAGTCAGATATTTTTTCTCAGAGGATATGAACAGCCCAGTAGCCAAAATAAATGTTGGCATTGTATGTTTTTCTGCAAACCACAGATATTTTACATTTATACCACTTATATTTTAAGTCTGTAAGTTTTTTATCTAGCTGTACAGTACATTTCAATTCACCCTTAAATGTTGTGACAACACTGTGGTAAACATGGTCAGGTTTACGCACAAAAACCACATGGTTAGGGTTAGGAGAAGACAGCCCAGTTGGCAGAAGAAAATGTACAGATGTTTTATTTGCACATTTCATACGTTTTCATTTGCAACAAACACGGCTGGAAAAGTCTTGACGTGTCATTAAAAATACCCAGTTTGTTCTTGGTCTCGACCAGTGGTCTGCGACTTTGCAGCTGTCTTACCTAGGTGTCACGCCATCCTCTGTCCCTTCCTCCTCTATATGAGAAACTCAGCTCATATACATGTATTCTGAACCACATTGCTTTAGAAATGTTGATTCAACATCTACGCAATGTACTAAGGTAGCAGATCTGTGCTTTACAGAAATGTACAATGCCAACATTTTATCCTTGTAATTGGGTTGAGACCAAACCAAAGAGAAAAGGAGAGTGACTCTCTGTGTGACAAACACCGCTCTTTATAAAATAGTTGCTGTAGTAATAGTAATAGTTGATGTTGCTGTGTGAGCTGGATGTGAGATAAGGCAACTGTTTTCTAACACATTCTCCATAACAACATTTTATGTGATAAGTATAAATATATAAATTCGATCTTGCTGTACTGCCCTCAGTTGGACAAGAAATCACTTATTGCTGCTTAGAATAATTCCTTTTTATTGGATTTTGAGACAGAACAAAGGTGACACTTATCTGACCAAAATAAGAAAGAATAATAACTTATTGTGCACATCTGCCTCAAAATAACAAAGGAATTAAATATTGTAAGACCCTGGCACTCCAAAGCTCATCACCCAGAAACAGAGTGCTCGACCTTAACATTGCAGTCAGTGAATATATGGCAACAGTCTGCAGCCTTCAGCATCTTTGGTTCAGGTTTAAAGCACCCTTCAGTTCTTTAAAGCCCCACAAAGATGCTTTGAAGAACTGTTAAGCTTCTCGAGGTATTAGATTTAAAAAATGCAGGCTTTCATATGTTATGTAATCCCGCGGCTGATCAAAGTAATCACAAGTCACCCAAATCAAATGCTCATTGAATGAATTTAGGTGGCTTACCCCAAACATTGGCTCGCCATTTGAAAAACACGCAAACGAACCAAACCAAAAGAGGCTGCTGATGAATGTTGGGCTTAAGGTCCAGAGAGAGAGAGAGTCATGTCCCTGTGAATTGCTGTCACCATGATGTAAGGAACAACACACTGCCCTGTATACAACTGCAAATCGTGCTTAATTTTCTCACAAAACAGCTCATGCATAATATTCACATTCAGCCTGTTTTTGTTTTGTTCAGGAAGTTCAGGTTCAGATCAACAGATATAAAAACATTTTTCTGTGATGTAATGCAAGTGTTCCCCTAAACACAGCTCCACAAAAGAAGTCCTGAGAAAAAGACCTGTTCAAGACCTTGAAATGAGTGACACCATTGTCTTTTTTTTTTTTTCTGACAAATATATCTGAGTTTTAAAGGTAGTAATATATATTAGACCTTCACTTTCCATAGGCTGGGTCACATGCTAGCATTACATTGGACACTGTCACACTCCGTATGTTGACATGATGTTGAATTATTGTTAGTCCGACTAAAACTGGACTTTTAAAACACATGTAAACATGAAATTGCACAAAGTCAGATTTCTCAAAGTCGGACACCAAAATCAAACCTGAACTGGCCTAGATGCAAATCAAAATTTGAAGAAGAAAGCTGGGAAAAATAAACAAAGAAAAAAGGGAAGAAAACAAAAAAAGACAACGGTATCAACATGGTGAGTGCTAGAGCAAGAACCCGACATACAACCTGTTTGTTGCTTGCTAACTTGTTTGGTATGTGATATAACAGGTCAACCAGAGGAAGTTCCAGTAGCAACTAGCTGAAAAAGGGCATATCTCCACCTACCGTGGTGGTGTCAGTCATACTTCATCAAAAAAAGTATTCTCCCTAGGTGCTACTGGGACCAGTAGTCCAATTAAATGGCCTAATGGAGCTATAACCATATCTCCACTTAACTGTGCATGTAAATATACTGAGTAGAGCTGGTGTTCCACTGGGTCAGGGTATGTCAACCAACTAGCCTTTTTGTCTGACTAAGGTTGGGACGTTTGGTTTCACACCTGTGATTATGGTTCCAGTCCAAATGTCTGGACCAAACATAGTCTGTATAAATAATGAATATAGCTACCGTAACGTCACCTGTTAGTTTGAAGCCTCGAGTTTGGCATTGCAGTGTTTCCATGTTGGTTTTTCGGAGCCTTAAGTGACCATATATGCATGAGAAGTTGGAGCTGCACAGGAGAGAGATGGATTTGACTTCTCAATCTCAACCCAAGCCCGATGGGTACCGAAAAGCATGAGGTTGGACCAGGTTCGCGGCAAAAATGTGCACTGATTGGCCAGGTCGGGTAGGGCTTTAGGTGTGAGAAAAACACTCCAGTGTGTCCTGGGCTTTAGAAGCTGACTAGTGCTTTTAGACAGGGTCGGGCTTGGTTAGGCTCGGGTTCAGTATTTTTTCTTGGACGGGCTGGGTTTGGGCTTCCATTCACTAGGTCAGTTTGGTTTGGGTTGTATTTTTTTTGCAGCTGTTGAGAACTCTGACTGCAGCAACAACTTGCAGACAGCCTGTCACCCAAAGTGCTTTGCCTTAAATATGCTGTAAAGTTGTGCAATGTAACATGGGGGTGTATGGGGATTGACTGTGTTTGGAAATGAGCCTCAAGAGGCCATTGGAGGAACTGCAGTTTTTGACACTTCCATTGGCTTCATTTTTCAGCCTGGGAGGTTGCCGCTTGGAGCCAAAGGTAGCAGGTGTGAAAGGGCCCTCAGTGTTAAATCACCAAGATGATCAAATCTGGTTGGTGGATGAGCAGTTAGTCATGGTAAACTACTTTGCACCTTTGATGAGATGGGCAGTAACCACGAGTAGTGCTGTACAAAAGCTGATGATGAATATCCTGAATGGACATCATTCTCAAGCTTGAATTCAATCGGTTTTCATAGAATTTTGTAAATAATTTCCTCATTGGGGTATATGTGGGGACATTTTCCTTGTGTACAGTATGTGGCCCTACAGGCCAGTATTACCAAATGAGACGACAGAAGTGACAACAAGTTGGCTACCATAGCAGTCAAGTGTTGGCCAAGCTTACAACTGTGCTCCCAAAGCCGGTGTCTGGAGTCAGTACAAGACTGCTGTGTTAGGTAAGAAGATGGACCACCTCCAGCTTCTTCTAATCTCTACAACTAGGTAAACATCCGAAACCTTGGCCTGGCTTTAGAGGAAGTGTTGATGTCTATGTGGAGACTGTTTATTTTTGTACATGCCGTGTTTGGGTTGTTATTAGCCTTTTAAAAATGAATTAATTACAAAATTCAACATAGCTCACTACTATAAAGGTTACAGCTGCGTTCATGAAATTTATGACCACTTGGGGGCAGCAGAACAAGCTGAAAATGCAACAGTGACATATTATCTCCCTTGTTTTGGCTAACCTGAACAGTTTGCTATTTACACATCTAGCAGAGGCAGAGAAACATTAGCATTCATTTGTAACCATATTTATGTCTGCCTGATGAAAGGAAGTCCAATGATCCTTCTCCATTTAGCTCTGGAACGTTAAAGCTGTTCCATGTCTGCTGGATGTGTAGATATGCAAAGTGTTTGTTAACACTTCCACATAAAAGTGGGTGGCTGTGGCTTGGGAGGGGGGAGCAGGTCATCCACCAAATGTAAGATAAGTGGTTTGATCTCTGGCCCCTTCAGTCCGCAAAGGATCCTTGGCTGTGGCAAGAACTGGCAAAGATCGGCCTAACCACTCTGTTCTCATTCACTGTTCATACATGTTCCTGAGAAAAGTAATACACCTAAAGTCGTACGTATCCCATGTAATCAAATGCCAGAAATTTGTGTATAAAACGTGTGTATGGGAAGAGTGCGATCATGTGACCAATGCCGTGACTGGAGTAAAGAAGGAAGAAGTCCACATAAGCAAGCAAGTTGGGGTACATGTTTCACAAAATATAGGACTTTTCCCCTGGAGATCTGCATTCAGAACCGTGCGAAACCAAGTGAACTTCAGTCATTTTAAGATCCATTATCACTCTTTTTCTTTTCCTAAGCTTCATTGCAGAAACTTTTCATTAAGTCTGTAACACCATTCGTGGAGTGCTAATTTGTTAGATATACTAACTATTGTATGACTAGCAGGTGGCACCTTAAATGGTAGTCGCAGCTAGTCCAATCGGACCATCCTGATGATGTGAGCTCAACATCCTGTTTCTCTCTATGCATCAGTCTGGACTCTTTGCTGCCCCAAACACTTTCAGTGGGCGGTAGTGCTCACTTTGACAGACATACTTCTTCAGCCGATCCTGATGTAAGCACTAGCCTCTACTACACAAATACGTTATTGAATTAGACACTGAGAGTATTTAAAAAATACGATTTATTTATATGTACCATTTGTATTTGATGTGTACCTCATTGACAACAATCACCACTGGTATTTTCGATAGCCTGGTGTTGTCACCATATTTTGCCATTTTACATTGAGCAGCCAGCTCACGCGAGACTGCTGAATACCAGCTGGCAGCGTCCTTGTTGTCTGTGTGATGCATTGTGACCTCCAGTTTGGATAGCTATGGTCCCCAGCCTTTGCAGCATCTCATATCTACTCTTCCAGTTGATAAATCAAGCTTTGCTAAATGTAGTCAGCAAAAATGTCTTTCCCTCCGAGAAATAGGCCATTCATGTGGCAACAGTTCTTTAATGAAACAATAAACTTTTGTGGCGGTTTGACCTTTTGTTCACAAACTGTGTTTTGGGGGCCTGAAAATGCAAACTTTTGAAACCGGGTTCCAGAGTGTAATCTTATGAAAACACACCCCCTTCTGTCACTGTGAGATCGGTGACATCACAACATCATCAACTACAACACAGTCCCTGTAGGGCTGCTTTGCATTGACAACTTCAGTTTGCGAATGTGTGTGTGAATTGGTAAATGTGACATGTAGTGCTTAAGTGCCTTGACTAGAATGGCACTATACAAATGCAAGTTCATCTACTATTACTATAAAGGGATTTTAGTGCTGAATATGACGACTGTTCTCCTGCCCTCGAGTGGCCAAAAAATGAATTAATCAGTGAATGTAGCTTTGAGGCAAAAAAAGGGCAACCCCCCCACAAATTCAGTTTCTAAAAAGGTACAGAACAAGATCAGTTTAGTTAGATCTTTATTTCAAACATGCCAAATAAAATAGGAGAACAAAATAAAATATAGGAAAGAAAAACAACACCAGAATGCCCATCAAACATATTAAGTCAACAAATGTAAATATTTCATGCATGAAAAGGAGCAAGAGGAAGTGAATACCGTATCAAATCCCACTGCCCTTTTTTCTATTTTATAAGAAAAAAAGTTAATCTTAAACATGAATATTCCCAATTTCTGCCCCATTATTCAGTATACACACCTTGATCTAATCAAGCAAGAATTACAACAAAAACAATAACAGATCAACCTGCATAAACACACACACACACACACACTACATGTTTTCATTTCTGCACTACAGCTGTTCCATAAATTAACCCTTTGACTGTGATACAATGATATTTTGCTCGAGTCCTCACTAACTGTTTCTTAAACAAATTCCTATCAAATCATGTAAACTTTATTTCATTTGAAACAATGTTTGGATTTTAGGAGGTAAAAGAGGATTTTTAGCTCTTTACATGACTTGAACCATTCTGAAATCAAACAGATCTTTTAATTTAAGTGCTTCTAATTTGATAAGGAGTAGGTTTGCTGATTCTCTGTAAGTGGTTTTGTTTACAACTCATGTTTTTTTTAAGGATGAAGATTGGTTCTGTGGTTGTTTTATATGTATTATTTTATATGTATTTATATGTTTTTTACTGTGAGTTACATACGGGAGTACAAAGGAACAGTAAAACAAGTAAAACTACAGCGTAATATGTGTTGAGTTGGGAGAAATGTGGTATAATCTGTACTTACTGTGTGATTTAATTGAGTAGCCCTCTTATAGAGGCCTGTATTTAGCACATTGTTGTGCCATATGGATTTGTGTGTATTATCCTTTTGCATAAGCTTATCATCTCCTCATCTATTGGCACTCTTCAGATCAGCTTGGCAGCCGTAGTGCATCATGCGAGGGAATATGCAGAGCTAATGTTTACGACAGAGTCAGACATCCAGGCTTTTCCACAAAACCAGAGACATGTTCCAAAGGTTGAAAGTCCCTCTAGGTTTTGCCAGGTATGTCGTCGACTGTTTCACAGTTAAGCCAAATTTGCTGGCTGATAGCTGCTGTGCCTGCATGCCAGGGATTATGAGACTACGCTGAGCTGATGTGGTTTTCTAGGAACATTTCAATGTATTTAGCTTTGTAGGAAAAATGTTGGTTATAGTGTTTGTACCAAATGAATGTGAAGTCTGCATGGACCGATTCATACACCCATGTGTTCTGCAGCTCAGGTTCATTCTGCTTTTGCATTAAAGCTGCCAGCTAATGATTTTTTCTGTTAATATTTAGTAACTTTTAAATTCTTTATCTTTTAGTGTTTTTCACGTTTCCTGTCACTGCATGCAGACTTTATTGTATTGGATTAGGAGGGTGGATTGGATGGGTGTTTTCCTGCGGTAAACCCATTTACACACACTCACACAGCGATGGCTACAGAGCTGTCATGCAAGATGTGGCTGAACTCTGATGCTGCCAGTTCAGTTTGTCTTCAGGACAACAGGGACCACCAAACCTGAGATTAGAGGACAATCCTCTCTGACTCCTGAGCCACTGCCACCATATACTGTGATACCCTATCGCAATAAGTAAAAAAAATGGATGGATGGGAAGAATAAGCTAATAATGTAAAACAGACAAACAAAAAAAAAAAAAAAGAAAGGGAAAAAATAGGTCAAATCCCTAGAGCCATTGTGTTGTGGCATGGTCAAAATGTGTTAAAATTAAGTTATTAAAACAAACACAGTGCCAGTTAAGAAAACAAAACAAAAAAATACTTACGTTTAGGGAAAGTTAGAGTTTTGGTTAAGAAAAACTATTTATGGGTTAAGGATCATTTCCATTACATTGTTAGACACTGTTAATAATCTGAGCCTGACAGTGGCAGAAACAAGCACTTTTAGTGAATATATTGATGTTCCTGTTCGTCACTTTGACACAAAAACGTGGGAAATTAGGGGCAGGTTAAAAAATACTGGAGTTACCTGTCAATGAACTAATTTAAATAGCCCAAATGCAGCCTCAGAAAATGCTTGAATAAGAAATGACAATGCTGAGTAATGGATGTCAGTTGAGGATTACATTTGCAAATGGAGAGCAGGACACTTACATATTAATGTTTTGAAAGGCATATAAAGCCCTCCTTTCCTGAACATGTTAAAAAGTATAAATTATATATACATACATATATATATATATATATATATATATATATTAAAAAAACACATTTCTAAATTTATTTAAAATTGTATATGAATCACCAAAAAAGTCATTTTTATCATTAAATTAAATTTGGGCAAAATTGTCCCTAAACCTTCGTGATTGATTTCTTTCTCTTCAATTTTGGTTGTTGCAGAATTGTTCTTAAATTTAATTTTGAGTGGCCGTAAAGAGTCTTAAATCTAACCTAACTTCAGCTGTAGGAACTGTGATAAATTTATAAATATAGATATATCTTTAACCCTTTAGAACCTGAGCAATTTGACTCGATTATTTCAAAAACAGCGACGAGCACCTTAATAAGAAATGACTGAAAAACTGATCCAGATCCACAAAATTATCTGGCTGTACACAAAAAAACCCCCCAAAACAAACAAACAAGAAAATTAACCTAAGAATGTGCTTATATATACACACACACACACACACACACATATATATACATATATATATATATGTGTGTGTGTGTGTGTGTGTGACTGTATATGTGACTATATATATATACTGCCACCATATACTGTGATACCCTATAGCAATAAGTAGGTATAAAAAATTGATGGATGGGAAGAATAAGCTAATAATGTCAAACAGGCAAACAAAAAAAACAAAAAGAAAGGGTAAAAAAATAGGTAAAATCCCTAGAGCCACATATATATCCCAACTAATTTTCAAATAATCTCCTTTTTTTAGTTTCTGGGAAATTTCTCACTAAGTTGCTCATTATGTTCTTTCTGGTGTCTTTGGAAATCAAATTTCTCAGGTTTCAGAGGTTTAAAAGCTTTTGAAAGGCATCTGAATGCAGCACAGGAAAAGTGCTGTTGATCCAGGGTTAAGACTGTGTATTATTATTATCATTAGTTTTTAAGTGAAGTTAAATGTTTTTAAAAAAACGTTTACAAAAATATGCCTGCAACAATATCCAACGATCTCATATAAATATATGTTTTAATGTGAACAGTCTGATCACCAATGGCAGTAATCCTTTTCAGCAGACAGGCTTTGCTGAGGATTTCCTCTCCTGATAATGTGACTTCAGCTCTTCTTTGAAACTATGAATGCTGTGTGCAGTCCAGCAGGCAGAGGAGGAGGACAGGTAGAATGTGTGAAAGATAAACCCAAATCATTTCCACCCCCTAAGTGCTCTCTGGGCCCTTTTTAATTTTTCGCCGACTTTGGTTATGTAAGAGATTAAATGTGCGGGTGAAGGTGGAGATGTTAGGAGCGGACAGTGAGCTGGAGTGGAATTAGAGGCAGCCCGTAGACGCACAGAGAGACACAGAGAGACACGGAGACAGACAGAGCATCATGTGGCTGCTGGCTGCGGGCTGAAGGCTCGGGAAGCTCTCACACACCGTCCGTGCTACCGGAGAAGCTGGCGCCAATGTCAAAATGCCAACCTTTTCCGTCATGTATAAAGGAGCTGTCATCATAAGCAGGTAAACAAACAACCGGGAGGTGTGTGTATGTGTGCGTGCGTGCGTACGTGCGTGGTGGAAACACCGGCATCCTACTTTGAGGAAGTGTTGAGTGTGTGTTGTGGTGGCGGTAGGGTTACGGTTCTGTTCGTGGTAGAAGTGAATACTGAGGTAACTATAGGGGGTGAAAATGTTAAAATGAAGTGGGGCTCGTGCTGCGCTCGCGTGCTAAACTCTGTGAACCAGTAAACCAGCTGTATGTAATTGGGTTGGAAGATGGAGCCGCTTAGTGTTGATGCGTTTTCACTGTGCTTGTTAAGAGGAACTAATTCTATATCAACACGTTGGTGACTATCTGGTTAAAGCTCGTGAGCGTGTTTTTTGTCTGGTGTTATTTTAGTAACCATAGACCTCTCTCCATCTGTCTTCTATACCGCTCGTGCGCCGCGCGCCCACGGCAGGCGGCTGTTTTGTTGTTGCTGGTGCGTCGGATCAATAACAGCCATTCTGTGGCTTGAAATGCAGGCTACATTTGATATATTTATATTCTTTAAAGGAAATGTTGGTGTAGTAATTAACAGATGAAAAATTGTGATGTTGAGAAAAAAAATGGCAGACCTCAACCTATGAATGTATCTGTCAGGGAATCAGCAACTTTCCTATTGATTATTGCCATGATTAGTGCCATTAGTCTCCTGCTGATCAAATACAGCCACCCAGCTAGCAATTTTTGGTTTAAAAACGTTCTGAATGGTACAACGCAACGTTTTAGTAATGTTTTCAGTTGCAAGTTCAGTTTTACTTCCCAGAATGTTAAAGTTAGGGTTACATTCTCCATAAACATAATAAAAATGTTACTTTTTCTCACATTAAAGGAACATTTAATCAAAACTGCATAATCTCAGGCATCAGTAACATCCTGAAAACATTTTCTGAATTTTGCTTTGAAAAACTGTTATAGTTTATGGTCATTCTTTGTATTTGCCAGGGCTGCTTCAAGGGCTTATTTTGATTACCCACAGTGACCAAATGTTGTCAGGGACACATCATGGAATTAAACCAAAAGCTAAATCAGTGTAATCTTTGTGTACCACAATTTGTTTTTGAGGTTTTGTGTTCTCTGATGGAGACATTGAGAATCTTGAGACTATGGCCATATTCTCAGCTAACACACAGAAGATAAGTGCTGGGCAGTATTATGTAATGATGAGGCAGAGCAACTTGTCATTGGAACTTAAGGAAATGAGGCTAAAGGCCTCTCAAGACCACAAACTTTAAAAAAGAATTAAGGATAAAACTTGGCTCTTCTATGTGGTCACTACTCTGATGCCAAATCATCCTGATTAAGTGGTTTTATCAGAAAGGCCCGGAACTACTGGATGAGGGGCAGAGAGTCTCTCATAGTCTCTCATTCAGCTAAAAGTTCGTTTTGGTGATTTTGAAGGTATAGTATTTAAACTTTTTTAAAATGTTATGAGGATCAAACATGAGAAATAGATTATACTGTAGTGCTGTAGAGCAGTGTTTGGTTTTTGATTGTGCAAAAAATCAAACAAAAAAAGTTGTAAACATTGCTATTTGTTGAAGCCTCCATCAGAGGACCAGTGTCAAAATTTGAGAGCTATACCACATTTCCAGCTAACTATGGATGCAGAAAGAGGAGGTGTTAAAACCATCACCAGTCTCCCCTATTTTTTGTCCCTAAATGAATAGCAGCGGAGCAGTGCTCACCTGTGTCAGACAGGAGCAGATCTGGATGATCTGTCTCAATGAAAGTTGGCATTTTCACCTCCTCCTTGTCATATCTTAAGAATAACTTTCTGATGAGGATGAAACGTTCATGGTTGCTCTCAAAGTTTTCCTTTTGACAGAGACCATTATAGTTTTCAAGCAACAAAGATGCAGCTGTCACCGCATTAAAATGCATCAATTTAACCGAGGCAAAATCTTTTTTTCGAAAAAGTCAGGGACCAGCAGTGCTGTTATTTCTAATTCGACAAAGTTATATGAAATAGAAATGTTAAAACGGCGAAAATGATCATCATGGCTGTGTTAATGGTTTCAAGACTGTTTTTGCCTATCAAAAATTTGAATTAGCATTAGCATTATCACAGCTGCACTGTGCTAACTCAGCTGGCAGCTAATGTCATCCCCACACTCTCATAACTCATACTTATGAGCATGAAAGCATTCATTCCTGACATTGCAAAAAGTAAAAGACTTCATCTAAAATCCACAGCTTGTCCAGATCTTGACTTAGCATCACACAGTCTCCATTGACATGTTATGGACCTATTTTGACAGACATTTTGAAATTTTGACTTAGCACAGCAGGAAAAGCACAGATGATGTTGATAACTTTAAGGATTTCACCACAAAGGATCAAATTGCTCAGGGTACGTTTCAACCCGTTGTCACTGCTGAAACACACTGTAATGTGTAATGTATGTGAAAGGCTAGCAAGTTTAGGCAACAAAACTACTTGGTAAGGTTTAAAAGAAAGAGTGTGTTTTGAGATGAAAAAAGTATATTTGTCACATTAATGTAGCATCACCTAAATACGTCATGTGTCTGATTTTAGTGCACGACTGTACGTAAATTAGGTCATGCTACGTGAAAATAGTGTTCACAAACTGTGGTCTCCTCAGTGAAAGTCCAGTTTTCTTTGACCCATTCATCCTCAGCTCCCCCCCACCCAATCTTCTTTATACTGCATCAGTTGCTCTCAGCATCAAATTTTTCTGACATTAGAGTTCGCTTAAAGCCCCCTAATGCCCCACACTTCTTCCTGTCTTCAGAATAAATAATACATTCTGCTGCTGTCTTCATTCATTAGGATAGTGTTTTCATTTGAAGTTTTGTTTTTCCTCCATTAGTCTCATTGTCTTACTGACAGCAGTCTCAGGTTGCTACTGGTGAACCCTCTGCATCTGAAATATTGATATTCCTCTTTGTTATTCGGGATGCAACCAGACAGAGAAGTGTAAACTCCATTGCTGAGAAGACAGTGCTCCAGATTTTCCAAAATATAAACACAATAATCTCTAAACTTTGACTGATACAAGTATGCACTGGTTTATCTTATTATTTGTGTGTTAAGCATGATTATGGTCATTTACACAATGGCAACCTTCCGTCATTTTGTCTTCAAAAGGATAGCTGTTGTTTTGTTGGCTAATTTTAATCCTGAATTGATGTAATTTTGTAATGAGGTGCTGTTGGTGTATTGCTCTGCATCAAGGAATAGCTGCTATGTTTCATCTTTTCTCTGTTTTTAAATATGTGTTTATATTGGTTATATATCAGCTTTGCTGACACGCATGAAACATTAGTCAGTATGCCTACAGACACGATGTAGTCCCAGACATTCAGTTCTACCAAAACCAAACTAGTAGCACCGTATAGGAACTAGTAATTTGGACACACATCAGTACATCTGTTGCACTTGTGATCTGTAGCATCATGGATAAATGACAAATTGTGCCTACGGGGCACAGGCAAAGGGCTCCAAAAGGTCAATGGGCCCCTGGGTCAGAGACTTAGTTTAAAGTCACTGTTAAAAGTAAGTCAGTCAGTCAGTCAAGCAGCTACAAAATGACACAAAACAACTGCAAACCAGTACAAAGAGACAACATGGAACCAGTTCCATTTCAGTTCCTGTACCTTATTTTGGACTGATCAGAACATTTTGACGAAAAATAAATTGCTTCAGAACCCAAAATGTTAGTCCCCAGCTTGAACCAAAATATAAGAGGTTTTCCTTAACCTGAAGTGCGAACCATGCCGACATCAGTGGTCGTTTCATATTTTAAAAATGAATGATGGAAAAGGCTTCAATGGAGAGGTCTAGTGAGAGATCTTCAGGGGGAAAATAGCTCATGCAGTGTTCTAACTAATAGTTGGTCCATCCAAAAACACATTTCTGTAATAACAAAACAAAAAGTTTGCTGATAATCAATTTATTCTTTGATTCTGAAACTAAAGTTCATTTACGTTATATACTGTGCAAGGTACACATCCTTGTTTACAATGGTTCCACCCAAAAGAGGTGGAAACTTCCAGGAATCCTGACAAGGACTGGTTCAAAAACTAGAGCTAATTCACTAGAAAAGGTATAAAAATGACTCCAAAGAGACATAAAATGACCACCAATAAATGCCAAATGGCTGCAAAGAAATCAAATGTCCACAAAAAACGTACAGCAACCAGAAAGAGATGTGAAACAACAACAAAGACATGCAAAACTACCATAAAGAGATATAAGGCGACCACAAAGAGATACAAAATGGATAAAAAGAATGCGTTCAGAGAGACACAAAATGACTACAAACACACAAAAATTAAACAAAATGTTGTTGTTGTTTTTTTTTAATTTTGTGTCTCTTTCAGTCTGTTGGTGTTGCTCAAGTGTAGGAGAGGTGAAGACCTTTTTATGTGTCTGTGTCCAGGGACCCACTGTTCCATAATCAGTCCATGGTAAAATACACTGATGAACAGAAGTTAAACACCAAAGTCAAAATTTTGCAAAAACCTTTACTTGATTTCATTATTGCTCCATATTTATTTTATTTATAGTATGAGGCCAAATGCAGATATATTTGAAATGTGTGAAATAAGACACACTGACAGGAGGTCACTGCTACTGCAGCTCACTACTTGCGCAGACTAACTCCATAGAATCCAAGTTTTAAAAAACATCCAGCCAAGGTACTGTTTCTTTGGGTTCTGTGCAGTTGGTGTAAGAATTGGAGAACATTTTTTCAGATGTGCTTAATGAACGTATGTAATGAGACCTGTCAGAAAGAAGACTGCGATTACACTGCTATTCAGACTATCGAGAGGTGCTTAATTCTTTAATCAGTTGGTGTATAAGGTGGCAGCAGCAGACACACACCAACACTTCTTATTTAACCCTGCTGCAAACTAAATATATATATTTATCCAGCCAGCATTCAGTGTCTGGCTGCTCTTATGTTAAAAATGTACATGGAGGAGTTGGATGCTTTTTATCCATTCATGTATGGATCCATCCAGAAGTGTATATTTGCAACCTGAACAAGTGCAAGCAGAAAGTGCCACCTTAACAGAAGTCTCACCAGAAAGACTGTATTTGTTCAGGATTCACAGGGACTGTTTACTACTTATGCTGTTCAGCCGCTATAAGCTGCTTTAAGACTGGTTTAAGTAAGCTAAGTTCCAGTTTCATACTACATGCTAATTGTATACACTATATACTAGGCTAAGGCGGTATTATGGTATTACAGTATACCAGGGTATTTAGAAATTTCAAAGGTATGTTTTTGATACTGTCATAAACACAGGTGCACAGCAAGTACCACCAGAACTCAGTCTCCAGTCTCTACTGGTGAAAAAGACAGCTGATCAGAAAAACACAGGGACACCTATGGAGGGAGAAGTAAGCTGCCTGCTGGGGGCCAGCAGACAGAGAGAGACTGTGGGGAATAACTGCATGTTTTTTTTATATCTAACGTGGTGAATTATGGATTTATTTCAACCAAACTGCAGCTGGTGATGGTTAAACACTAGCACACAAACTAGATTACAAGCAAGAGTAAACAAGACAGTTTAAGTGGGTTGCATTTTGTTTCTGTTAAATTTGAATTAATTGTGTTTTGTGATGAGTTAACGGGCAGTTAAACCGCATCAGTCTTCCATGACCGAGAGAATCACTCGATAGTAAGAAGGCATTTTAAAGGTGGAGTGGATATATCTTTTTCAAACACTGGAAAACTTTTTTTAATAAATGGGTAAATTATTATATCACAATCCTAAATCATCTGTGGTAACAAATAGCAGGAAATACCTGCCTTTTCAGCTTCATAGAGGGACCAGGCAGGGCTGCCCTTTATTTCCTGTAATCTTTGCACTGGTACTTGGACCATTAGCAATTGCTTTTAGGTAAAATGACAGCATAGCTGGCATAAAGGTTGGTGGTGAGGAACGTAAACTGCTCTGTGTCTGAGCATCATGTAGGGTTGCAGCGGTATGCCAGTTTCAAGATATACTGTGGGATGAAAACTGATCTATATCACACACTTTCTTCTCTATGGTATTGGGGAAAGAAACAATGAAAAAAGGCTGCCGCTGGATGGGGAATCTCTCATTGAATTTTGATAATTTGATATACAAAAAAAGAATGTTTCGAGTAATTTCTGGTTATAAAATGTTTGTTAAACAAAAAAACCCCTGCTATTTTCATACAACAGTGGTCATAGAGGACAGAGGTGAATGTGTTCCCACATAGTCTGGAAATGAAACACTTCTCAAAACTATGCAAGACAGGTAAATGTGGATGTCTATAGAGAAAGACTTTACATATCATCACCCTTTTCTGGATTTTATTTCTCAAACAAATGGCGTTATCCCTTATTAGAATCTGCTCCTCACCTTGGAATCATAGAAAATCTCATACAAGATCAAAGCCCACTTTTACCTGCAAAAATTAACATCTGATTCATGATGATATTAATTATAATTATGAGCCCCTTATTGGACCCCCCAAAATGGCAAGGCAAAGACTTAGAAGCTCTGACCTGTGTTGGACATGTGAAACTACTTGTGGAACTCTCTTACACATGTTTTATTCATGCCAGATCTGATGGTCTTAGATTAGAACTTTAATTGATGCAGTGAAGACTTCTTCTCTGGTACAGGGACAAATGCTGTGCCTGTAAGGCATGTTATCAGAGGAAAGTAGTCAAAATGCCCAACAGATCTGCTGGTGCAGAGCAGAACTTATCACCGGATGTGGAGCGGTGCTGTGACACTGGAAAACTAACGAACAGCCAATAAGAAGAATAGCGCAACAGCGAACCAAATGCAGTGAACGGCTTTGACTCTAGAATACAGCTGAGTGTTTGACAACCAAGTCATATGTGCTTCCAAAGCCTTTCATTATCGCGGATCAAATAGCTGATGGTCTGATAGCAGCGCAGTGAGACAGACAAACAGAGCGGAGCTTCTCTTCAGAGCACCAAAGTTTCTGAAACAGCCATATTTGCATAGGTGGAAAGTGACTTCTCTAGGCTTCTACAGACTACTTTGTGTTAGTTTCAGGTTTAATCAAAGTTTGGATGGAATTATTTAGAAACACTAGGATGCATTGCTCCATGTCTCATCCAGCCGTTTGCGCTGAGTTCCAATCACGTTGCCTTATTTTCACCCTTTCTCTAAATGGGAATATTGGCAAGCAGTTATAGGATAAGTAGGCCTACTCAATTTTTTTTTCTTGAGTAAAATGGTATGGTAATAGCAAAGATGTTTCACATAAGATTCACTGAAGTTCAAGTCAGAGTCCTGCAGTCAGGAGAGGTTGGCCTATTATCAGCAAAATGTGCTTAAATGTACCTTAAGTTTGTTTAAAATGGAGCATTTATAGTTTTATAAATAATATGTTTATTACACTCCAACAAACTGTGGTCAAATGAAACTGTCAGTAAACAAACCACAAAAAAGGAGCAAAAAGCAAAATAATCATTCATTAATTGTAATCATAAAATGTTCAGTTAATTGTGATATTGATTTAAGGTATGAGGTTTGGACCTTTGCGGGGAGGAAATTTTAGAAACTGGACCTGTTTGAATTTTAGTTGAATAGGTCTGCCAGTTGGTGATGCCTGTTCTACAGTATATTTATCATGTTCAATGTCTGACAGAAAATAAATATTTAAACCAAAATTAACCTCATGATATCTTCATATCTCACTTAGGAGTGAAAGGAAACCTTTAAGCTTGATAGAAATAGTGATTTGATGTATATCGTGATATATATCGATATTGACTGATAATAAAAACATCAAATTGATAAGACTTCTTTCCATATCACCCAGCCCTAGATGGATGGATGGATGAAAAAGCCCCCCCCCCAAAAAAAAATCCTCCTATGAAACATTTGAAGTTAATGGATAGGCAACATATAGGCTAGTCTCCAGGCTAGGCTTGAGTAAAAAAGTAACCTCCTTGCACCTATTTTCCTTATGAAACACAGAAATACAGCTTTTGAATTCAACTTTCTCTGAGTCACAGAAGACTGAAGAGGTTTAATTGTTAACTCATCATAAAACTCAACACAACACAGTGTATGCTGTGCACTGCCTACAGTTAGTACAATAGGAGTGGCTATAATTATGATGGCACTGAAAATCATGCTTTCGTGATTTCTAAATACTCTGGTAATATTGTGATACTGTCCAAGTCTAATATCTGCTTGGAAATATGGAGCCCTGATAACCTGGCCCTGGTAACCTGATGTGCTGAAGAATTCACATCTACTTTTGTTATATTTTTTGTCCATTTTTTGTCCATACTTACAGTGCTTGTACTGTCTTAGATGTAGTCTTCTGTAATATTTTCCTTTAAAAAAACATGAAAGCATATATATGTGTGTATATATATATATATATATATATATAAATCACTGGGACCCCAAAAAATTGGAGATGAACATTTAATATCCAAGAAATCACATTATACACCCCAATGCTGACTAACTGTGCTATAATTTAGCACATTGACCTTACATGGTCCAGTTTTGACTAGATGTAATTACAGTTAGTATACAAGAAATCAGCATGTATGTTTTACATTTGCAGGAAGAGATTCAAGAGCTACATGTTACAATAACTTTTTTTCCATCTTATTTTGGTACAATAGTTATCTTTTATTTTTACGTTGTTCCTGGAGCTGTTTATGTCTCCCACAATTACTTTAAATGTTTCACAGCTGCTCCTCCATTTCCTTTGTGAGTTGCATTTTGGGACAATAGTGTTCATCTACACATAAAAATCCCTGGGTTTTAAATATGCATATTGAGTGTTTTGAAGATACTTTATTTTGACACTTTTTGGGTGGGAATACCCAAGGGACTCCAAAGCAGTTTAGAATTAGTATGTAATCAGCATTTGGTAGACAGCTTTTGTTTTGCTATTCCAACATACTGTATGTTTGGCAGTTGCACAAACAGAAAAGATTGACAGTCTACCCCCAAAATGTTCTAGAGCTAAGAGCTGTGTTACCATTCTCCTACCGTAAGGAGAAACTCTCTGTGACAGATATAAGACTCTGCATTCATTACAAAGTCACGTTCCACGCAAGCGCTCCCTCACATTAAGTAGTCACAGTGTGACTGTGGAGCTTTGAAGGGTCTAATCTGTAAAGGAAAAACAAGTACAAAAGTAGATTTAGCTTTCCAAGTGAAGTTTTTGATGTGCTTATTTTCTCCTCTTTTCTGTCTCTCACTCCTTCTTTTTCTCCATCTTCCTCATCCCTCCAACTCTAACAGGACACTAATGGGTCCATACGGAGTAGATAGAGCTGTTCATTCCATGGAGTTTACTGACTGTGAGAACGGCCTGGGTAAGTAGCTTTTTTCCTCTTCAGTAACCATGGACAGAAGAGAATAGTTGTCAAAGTAAACATGTAGAAACAGTTCTCTCTTCTCTCTCCATCTCTGTCACTTGTTGTGGTCTACAACTGCTCAAAGTTCATGATAGACAGGGACTGGTGCCTATACTGTCCTTCTCTGGGTGGAAAACAGGGCACCTCATGGACAGGTTGTCAGTCTGTCACATAGCTATCACACACACATAGGCAAATCTGTAGAAATACAAAGAGCTTTCATTGGTTTTGATAAGCTTTATAAGAAATATGTGAACTTATTTGGCAAGGGCTTGAATGTTAGCAGTGGTGGACGGAGTACCTAAAATGCATTCTTGAGTAAAACTACAGCTATTGTTGCAGAAAATGACTGGTTTAAGTTTAAGTCACCTATTAGAATATTATGGTGTGTTTCCACTACATGGTACCAGCTCTACTCTTAGGAAAAAGTACCTGGTACCTGGTGCCACCTTTTTTGGTACCTGCTCTCCTAGGGTTCCAAAAAAAGGCTGACCGGGTACGATGAGGTACTAAAAGGTGACGTGAAACACTGAGGACCACTGATTGGTCAGACAGAATAGTCACTGTGTCAGTGCCTCATCAATGCGCGGCATACATGGAATACCATGAACTATGCAAACACCAAAGCTATTGGCTGTATGACTGCAGTTTTATATATATTTTTTTTCTTTCCCAAAATGGAAACCAGAAAGATCACTCCGTGGTCGCTCGAGGAGGGGCAAATGTTTCTCACCTTGCTGGCCGACGAGGGTATCCAGCGAGTGCGAGTCTGTGTGTATGCATAGTTCGAATTGCGGGGGAGCTGAGGGGAGCTTGAAAAGCCTCCCTTGAGACGTTCACGGGAAGTTCTAAAAAAAATTTCACTTTTGTATTATAGATTATATATTTTCTGCACATAAAGGTTTGTGAAATAATAAAAAATAGAAGTAATATGTCAATGCTGGGTGTTTATCCACTCATTCCATTCCATTTCTGAACATCTGTATCCACTATTTAACTTCTGTGTCTATCCCTGCTGCGGCCATCTGTGCGTTGAGTGGTGCTGCCCCCAAATTCCTACATTTACGTAGTCATCTGAACTCCTCATCATCCGACAGAAGGGACAGAGGGAGAGACGAAATGTTACTGGCGGTATTAACTGCATACAGCGGTATTAGTAAAATCTTTTTCGCAGTAACCCTGTCATTGACTGTACGCTGCCATACACTTTATGCATGTGACATGTTTTATTATTGGTGCGCACTGGAAAATGGGGCTCCCTGAAAGCCAATGTGTAATTCGAACCCTGTGCATATGTGTGTGTTGCATTGAAACTGACATCACAACAGTGTCGCACGGCGTCGCTATGAAAAGTACCTGATACCAAAGGCAAGTGGAGTAGAGTAGAGTAGAGTAGAGTAGAGTAGAGCCGGTACCATGTAGTGGAAAGTATCTGATATTTACTGGAGTTAAGTACCAAAAGTAATTTCATTATATAGTAAATATAATTACATAATGAAAGTGAAAGTGAATGCTGGTAATAAAAAAGCAAGTGGTCAGAATTCTGATTATGACTACTTCTTTGTAGTATGCACCACCTTGAACATGGAGCCTTAAACACACTTGGAGCCTTAAACACACTTAAAGGCCACAAGGTCTTTTTTTTTTAAACTTAAAGGATTTAAAGAACAGAATCCATTTTTTCCTTCCCTTATATTCCTTCATCCACCCATCCGTCCCTCCCTTCCTTCCCTATTTTGCAGTAAGTAACTAAAATGCTTTGAGGGATTGTAGTGGAGTAAAATGTAGATTTTACTTAGGAAATGTAGTTAAGTTAAAGTGAAAATTGACGGAAATTTAAAAACGCAAGTAAATTACAGACGCTCCCAAAAAAGTCCAAAAAATACTATCGCAAAGTATTATTACTTTGTTACATTACAACGCTGAATGAAACAGACATTCATTTATATGTAAAAGTCCAATTCTCTAGCTGTAAACATTTTAATACGGTGTAGCAACTTATTTGATAAACTGATATGTCTCCATTAGAGTAACACGATTGGCTGAAACTCAAATGAAGGCATGATTTTTGTTAAAATGTGTATTGTTAGATTTTACTTAAATATTTTAAAGCAGTATTTGCTGATTTTTGGTTTCATTGATTTTTGGATATGGCAAGAAGGTAAGCAGACAAAGCAACTTTGGCTCAGGGGGTAGCTCGGCAGTTCGATTCCATGTTCCTCCAGTTTATGTATCAAAGTTTCCTTGGGCAAGATACTGAACCCCAAATTGCTCCTGATGGCCTTTTCCATCAGTGTGTGAGTACATGAGAATGTTTTAAGAATGTAAGTGGCAGGTGGCACCTTGTACGGTAGCCTTCACAACCAGTATGTGAATGTGTGTGTGAATGGGAATGAGACAAGTAGTGTGAAAGTGCTGTCAGTGGTGGAAAGACAATAAAGGCACTATACAAGTGCAAGTCTGTTCACCATTTACCAAACAGTTGCCTATTTAAAGCAATAGTTACAGAGCAACATTATCAATCATTTGGAGAGGTGTTTGTGTCCATCTAATGGATGCTAGTGTAATGTTCTCTCTCGTTTTAGCTTTATGTTTTTGATGTTTGCCTATTCATGAGATCTGGCTCTTTAGCTGCTAAATGCTCCACTATGTTCACCAGCTAGTCTCTAACTGTGGCTGTCGGCTTTAGTTTTTTATAGTTTTTTCACTGAGAACAGACAGCTTCCTACTGCTGGAATGCAGCTGTGAGAGCTGTGAGACTCAACCAAAACAATAAAGTTGTGTGTGATAAAACCAAAACAATGAGCTGAAAGAGGCTAAAATATATGTGAGTTCCTTATTATGAGTGATGCACATTGCCCTATCCTCTATACACCAGGAAATAGTTTACTATTTTAAATCAGTCATCACTAGCAAAACAATACACTGATTTATATAAACTTAATGACATGCTTAGCTTAAACTAACAACCTAATGTTTACAGCCCTACTCTGTCACCCTCTGCTATCTGGCAATGGAGTCTGATTTGGAATAGCTGCAATAATTGAAGTCCTACTTTTAAAGGGATTTTCTCTGCAGAGTACGTATCCTTGTTAAGTATCAGTGTGTTTGCCTGGGAGGGGAAGTAGGTCATGTGGCAAAGCCCTAACCCATTTAACTCAGCTGGGTTAAGAATGCAGGGAGCTGCTGTTGTTTTTATCCATAATGCGCTTCAACACCAGCACACTGGTAGAGCCTGTGCCTACGCAAGGACAAACACTACATATGCATAAATATGATTACTGTCAAACTGTAAAACATCCTGCTCTTTCCAGAATAATGTTTAAACAACTGGTGTACATGAGCTGAATTATTTAGTTTTGGTTTTTAGTTTTACAATTAATATCTTTATAAATCCCATGTGATACAACTGCTTTTTTCGTACCTCTTTTAAACAAATATTACACTAGACTGACACTCAAAATAACATTTTAAATATGTTTGCAGGCTAAACAGCTCAGCAGTAATATATTATAGCCCTCATCAAAGCATCCTTCTCTTTGTTTCCTAAAAGATTTCCAAACTGTCTATTATATCATTTTCATATGCATTAAATTGCTGCTGGTTTTCAGACCAGCAGCTTGCATCGCAGCTAACTGGCATCATTGTATGAATGTGAGGCACACTGTTAAGCACTTTGGGTAAAAGTGATATATAAATGCAATCCATTTTCCTAGATAATACAGCCGCTCAGTGCACAATTATTGAAGTCAATCCAATCTATATGGATGACAATTGAATAGCTCTACAGTGCATTAAGAAAAAAAAATCCTACACCCAAGCTGTCCCTTGAGGTTTTTGTATTTTTAGTTTTTACAAAATGACAAAGTGTAAAAATACAGACTCCCTCTTTAATCTATTTGGCCATCACTGACTTGATGGAATTTCTTTGTCCCTTTAAGAAAATATCCTCCAGTGTTTGTGCTTTATTGCAGTCCGTGTACGAAGTGTCTTTTAAAACAATGGGTTTTAGCTCGTAAGTTATGAGAGGTTTTTGGTTGTTTGTTGAT
Organism: Plectropomus leopardus; assembly: GCF_026936395.1. Classification (NCBI taxonomy): domain Eukaryota; kingdom Metazoa; phylum Chordata; class Actinopteri; order Perciformes; family Serranidae; genus Plectropomus; species Plectropomus leopardus. The sequence goes on from NC_142193.1 coordinate 2,101,844, forward strand.
TTTACAATGCCTCGAAATTACGCTGCACCAACAGCATTAACTCCACACACATGAAGATATGGATTTAATTTGCACAAGAGATAGCTCGGAAACTACTACTAGTATGTAAGGTGGAGGAGAAGTTAAGGGTGTGTTGTGTTTGTGTGTGTGTGTGTGTGTGTGTGTGCGTGTGTGTGTGTGTGTGTGTGTATGTGTGCATGTGTCTGAACCAGCACTACTTTAAGTAGCACACAGGTGAGAAGCAAAGCAGCTTATAGTCGTCCAACTTGTGCACGTGCAAGTGTACACACTGTTCGATACATACAGCCTAAAGACCCCTTGCTGAACAACTGAAGCTTCTGCAGTAGGGGTGTGTGTGCTGTGCACACTGTAGCAAGCAGTCCTACTGTCCTACACTGAGGACAGCACATGCTAATCTCTTTGTTAATGCAGTTGAAAGCTGTATCGTGTGTTGATGGGACACAGTGTTCAGTGAACATCATTTCTGTGACAGCTGATTTTGCCTGCAGAGTTGGCTTTAAAGGAGCTCTTTCCTGTGTTTTTCAGTCTGAGAAATGAACGACATTGTGATGTTCAATAAACATGGTATTTTTTATTTTCTTGTATCATCTTGGGTATTATAAAACATTTTTAGAAGCAATTGTGCCTTTTCATCACATTGCATTTTGTGATCTTAACAAGGTCTAAAAGTGTTGGAACATTTAATCCTTGGGAAGCAAACATGCCCTTGATGCATTTTGAGCAGTGAAAAATAATGATTTGGAAACAAAATGTGAAGCTGAAGAGGAGAGAGAGAGAGAGGCATGTCTTTTATATTTGCTCCAGCTGCTTATGTATTAGTATGATGTTTTTCTTATCTGATGATAGGCGGGGGGAGGAGATTGCTTTGAGGCTCAACAAAAGAACAAGAGAGTGTTTTCCTCAGAGAAGAGGAAGAAAGGAGGGAGGACTGAGACAAGGAACTTTCTAACCCCATTTTTCCAACAGGCGATAATTAACATGCGCCACTTCGCTCCAGACCCAATTAGTGTTACCATTTTGTTCTTTGTGGTAACAGGCCAACAGCAGCCTTATACTGAGGAAGCCTTGATCCTCTGGTTAAATTGGGGAGACTTTTCCAGTAAGGCTTCAGTCACTTCAATGTCACTTCAAGCACATAGATGGAACATGTTAGTAGAATGGCAACATTTCCTCACACAACAGTTCGTATGATATCTGACAAAGTGAAGCCCCAAGAATTTAGTGCTCCTCCCTGTAGATTATGTTCAGGGAAAAAAATCATGGTTTGAGACATTGTGCTATTTGATTAATGTAAGTGATGCACTTAAGGTCAAGTTTGGTGGGTAAGGTTTAGGAAATTCAAGTTACATAGGGTAGGTATAGGAAAAGAATCATGGTTGGGCATCATTATGCACTTTAAGGTAACGTTACGTACTTACTGTAAAATTATATTACCAAAGTGAAGTACTGAACATAAAGTAATTAAGTAATTTACTTAAGGTAAAGTCATATTCCTAAATTAGAGTTATGTACTTAATGTAAAGTTTGGTTGGTAAGGTTTAAGGAAAGTAAAGTTACATAGGTTAGGTTAAGAAAAAGACTAATTTTTTAGCATGGTCACCTAATGTACCTCACACAAAGTTATGTACTCAACGTAAAGTTACATATGTAACATTAAGTCTAGTAGGTAAGATTTGGGAGAAAATTACATAGGTTGGTTTTAGGAAAAGAATCATGGTTGGGCATTGTCACGTGACATATTTAAATCAAAGTTGCATACTTAATGTAAAGTTATCTATTTAATGTAAGGTTATAAACCAAAGGTAAAGTTACACACTTAACATAAAGTTATAAACTTAAAGTAAAGTTTGGTATGTGAGGCTATGGGAAAGTAAAATTATATAGGATAGGTTCAGGAAAAGTATCATCGTTCAGCATCGTCACATTATGTACTTAACATAAAGTTACATACTAACTCAAGGTTTAGGAAAGTAATGTTTAAATAGGTTAGGTTTAAGAAAAGATTCATGGTTGAGCATCGTCAACCTTAAGTTGAGTACATAAACCGTAAAATAACGCAACTCTCACTTGGTTTCATGCAGGACACAAACACTGTTCTCCTGGTGGAAAGTCCTGTGTTGTTTTACTGATCCACCAACCCAACTTGCCTCCTGAGACAGCTCTGTATGTGTATATATCCATATACATAAGGGGGCAGCTGTAGCTCAGAGGTAGAGCGGGTCGTCCTCTAATTGAACGGTTGGCGGTTGGATCCGCTACATGGAGCTACATGGAGGGCAGCATGTCGAAGTTGGGCATATACTTGAGCAAGATACTGAACCCCAAATTGTTTCCGATGCTGCATCATCAGAGTAGCCTCAGCCACCAGTGTGTGAATGGGTGAATGTGACATGTAGTGTGAAAGCGCTTTGACTGGTCAAAACACTAGAAAAGTGTGAAACAAGAGCAGTCCATATGTATATCTATCATTGCATTGGTCCCAACTGTCCCAATTATGTAGGTTATACACAAATTACTTGTTCCTCATGATGACTTGGATTATATTCTAAATCTGCTATATTAGTTTTTGTAGGTTAAAGAACACTGAACAAGATCAGCCTTAGATTGGATAGGCTGACCTTTGCCAGTTGTTGCCACAGTCTGCAGTGAATGAAAACATTTGTGCTTCTTAAAATCAAAGTAGGACTGGAAAGCTGACTTATTTGACCCTCCCATTCCTCCTCTGTCAGCAGCATGCTGATAAAATAGCAGCTGCTGACAAATGACCTTCCCCTGACTCCCCTGAGATCACAATATTTAAAATCCCATCTGTACCAAGTTATTATTATTCATCCATCTACTGTATTAGCATTTGTCCTTTTTGGAGCATTTTGCTGAAGAACCTGAAATAGTGATATGGTTACTTACAGGTCGAAGGAATCGACCTGAGCTCTTAGTGAATCTTACACAATGACATGTTAAATCTGCGGAGAACACTTGCTTGTCCTGAGAATGTTATTCTGTCCTGGTGGTACAATGGCTCAGAACATTCTGTCAGAGACAGGAAAACTCTACATTGGGATATTATTTGAAAGACACGTGGATAGTAAGTCGATCATTGTATTTTTCCTGCTTTGTAGTCAAGAGCCAGAAGATGTATTATCACAAAAATCTCCTAAACTTAAAAGGAAAAATTCTGGGCAGCTGTGGCTCAGGAGGTAGATAAAAGGGGTTGTTGCCTAATAGAAAAAAAGTTTAGCCGTTCAATCCCTGGCTCTTTCAGTCTGCATGTTGAAGTATACTTGGGCAAGTTACCGAACCCTAAATTGCTCCTGTTGGCCATGCCATCTGTGTGTTAGTGCATGTGAATGTTTAAGCTGAGCAGCAGCTGGTGCATTGTATGGTAGCCTTGGCCACTGGGTGAATAAGACATGTATTGTGAAAGTGCTCGAAAGACTGTAAGGCACCATACAAGTGCAAATCCTAAATACATTGAAGCCAGAAGAATATCATTACTCTGTCTTGTTACTGTGTTGATATCTTTGGTGGATTTAAAAAATTAGAGCAAAATGAAGACTTGATTTTTCTTCTCCCATCAGGAATTAAAGTGATTGGCGGAGTGAAAGAGCTAACTGGAGAAGAGTTTGGAGTCTACGTCAAACGGATTTTACCAGGTGGCCTTGCATCAAGTGATGGTAAGCACTGTATTCTTCGATGCAACATTATCTTGTCATAACGTCTTGTCATTACCTTACCACAAACATTATGATTATCCAAAGAGGACAGAAGTGCCATAAAACATATAGAGGCAGTAGGTGTACATCATGAGCTCTGGGTGCTGCGTCCAAGATAAAATTCCGTCCTTACTGCCCATGCTTTGTCTGATTCTGAAGATCTTTCTTGCTGATTTCATAATGCACTGTAATTTGTTAGAGCTGCAGTCCACACAATGTTCCGACACTCTGTAACACTGAAGTGTCAAAAAAAAGCTCAAGACACACAAAATGATCCATTCTGAACTTAACTGACACACAGAACGTTTTTAAGCCTACTCCGTGACTGTTGTGACTAAAGGCATTAAGTTCTTGGGTTATCAGTCCATCCATCCCAGTTTCATAAATGCAGTATCTCAGAAACATTTTGAGGGACTTTCTTGATATTTGGCATCAGCAACCATTTGGACTTCATTGAAACAATGAATTGGTATGAATTTGTTGGTTTAAAAGGTCACAGTCACTGCGATCTCAACATGCTATTGGATGAAATGTATGATTCATGCAAAAGGGAAGACATTCAGTCAGAGACTGAACTGGTGACACTAATTGTGGGTGCTCATCTTGAGACTGTACTTACTTTAGAGATCTTCTATGCTTCTAGGTCAAAGATGTGTGTGAAGCATCCAAAGAAGAAAATGTAGCTTCTTTGCAGCCACATCCATATTTGCAGAGCTGACATGTGCCATGGCAACATATGAGGACAGACATGGATGTAAACTGTAATGTGACTGGGTGGTGTAGACACAGACCTGCAAAGTGGAAATTCTCATTTTCTCTCCATTTTTTAACCTCAGCAGCTTCACAATCGGTACACTTAAGATTAGGTTGGGCGATTTCTACTGAATCAGCCTGTGAGAATGTCCACAACAAAACATTGTGATGGACACTATTGTTGTTGGGGCAGGAGACAACAACACAAAGATATTTATTATCCAAACAGTCCAACCCTATGAGGAAACTGTCTGCATTATAGTACAATTGTCTGGATTGAGACGATGACATATAATCTGTTACTTTGTAAGTACAAAATCAATGCCATTAGCACCCTGATGTCTGTGTGGAGGGGTGGCGTTGATGGTTTTGGGGAGAAGTTTGCTTTTAGGGCTTTCAGTCAGAAAGGGCTTTCAGGGGACTTTTAAATTTCAGTGTTTGGCTCAGTGGTTGATGACTGACAGCCATCAGTGTTTACCTGCTCCTATTAAAGCTTATTGTCATCCTCAAATCCTAAAGGTTCCTAAAGCTTTTTTAGCTAATTCACAGAGTAAAGGGTCATTCAGACTTTAATAATAAAATCTGTCACCATGTCACTTTTTTTGTCTGGTCATCTTTACACAGACAAATAAAACTGTCTTTTCAAGCGGATGATTTATGGGATTATGAAAAGTTACTAGCATGATTTTCATCTCGTTGTTACAGCATAAGATTTTGGACAGGTCTTTAGCCTAAAAACATGACCACAGTGTATTGTCAGCAGGATAGTTCCTTGCAGAGAGGTTTTGAAGCCTTGAATTAAGTAAATTGTCTTTCTTGTCCTTTTAATGGAACCAGAAAATTCAGATTTACAAGTCGACAGTGGACCATTATATTTTATTTTGGGTCGTTGTTCTGCTTCTAAATATAAAGGAAGAACCTTTAAACTCTACATGTGATTGTCCACATAGCACCCATCAAAGGATCTGCATGTGCTGTTGAAGTCTCCTGTCTCTGTATGAACATACTGAAGAGGTTACTTTGGCTAATTTACAGATCAGATTTACACATCAGATTAGGTGAGAACCATGAATGGATTTTGGAGCTGACTGATTTGGAGTCTGAGCAGGTTTCGGATATCTGATGTCCATCGTCCTTGACCAAAAAGACTGTCTCTCTCCTCTTCTTGAATTTCAAACACAGCATATTTACTTAAAGGTCTATAAGTTAATTCAGAGTGAAGAGTCATTAACACGATCATAGAGTGTGTCATAGATCAGCCAGGAAAACAAGGTGTCGTTGATGTTTCTTGGTACCAGTATCTCCTGTGTCATTTGCAAATTCTCTTTGGAGAATATTTACTGAGCTTGTTGCAAAAGGTGTGGCATTTCTTATTAATGAAGCCTGCAGATGTAAATGAGCTCAGCTGTAGTTCCTCAGATTTGCATTAAGTGTTGCTAAATGAAATCTGACGCCAGACTGTTTGGAGTCATGTCGAGTGTGTCTGGGGAGCACTTGAGCTGAAACACAAATATTTATATATATAAGAGAAGACACTTTTGGGACTGCGGGTGTATATTCACCTGCAAGAAGCAGGCTGTATGTGAGGAAATATTGAATAAGTAGCCTGATGTCATCAGCTCAACACAAAGATCAGTGACTAATGCAGTCATGTGATGTCAGAAGGTCGGAGTTCGTTGTACTTGCGACTTGGTTGTGTTCATGAGCTTTGAATTTGTAAAGTGGGAACAACATGGAAGCTACAAAGAAGATAGGTTGCATTTTAATGCTAAAGTGTTTAAACAAGCCATTGATAGCTGTTTCCAGTGTATTTATATTTTTATATATTATTTAATTTTTTATATATTTTATATAATATATTTGTATATATTTTTTTACATTTAGTCTCGGTGACTCTACATTAACAACAGTTAACATTAATACCAAATTGCACTTTACATGTGATCAAAAATTGATATTTAACTCATAAATTAATTAAAAAAGCTTTTCTTCCCATTGACCAAACATGACTTTTGCCCACCATGTTTATGCATTAATGACGCTGACCTGACATGCTTTAGAGTTCAAAGTTTGCTTATTTGCTATAGCTAATAGATGCAGATACTAAAATGTGCAACTGCTAACAGTAAATGATAGCTACTAGGAACAAAATAACCAAATATATAAAATTTTGTAACGTCAATTGGTGACACTGTTTCCATGCTTTCCACCATTTCTGCTGCCCTGAAACATCTTGCAAACGCCACAACTTGGCAACTCAGATACCATCGAAATTTCCCATTTATATTTATGTACTTGGAAGGCCAGAGGCCCAGACACATCAAACCAACATCAAAGAACTAAGTCAGTGTTGAACACTGACTTTTGCGCTGCCTCATGTCATCTGTGTGTTGCTTTTAAACGGACCATGGCAACTACCCGACGTATGTTCTGCGCCTGTGTGAGAAGAAATGCTGTAATTCTCCACATCAGCAAATGGCTGGTGTCTGTATTCACACAAGGCTATTAAAAAGAGGCTGGGACATGCTCTTTGACACGATTGGCGCTATGGGGTCCGACACAGGGCCCGAAAAGATAAAAACAGGCTAATACTTAATTACCGGCTGCTTCAATCATATCATACGGGCCTGAAGCTGCTGTCAAACATTAAAAGTCAGGAAAAAATCTGCAGAAAAACAGAGAGGTAAAATTAGGTTGTTGTGTGCAGCTCTTTTGTCTGCTGTTGTGGTTGTGCGTGAAGATCTTTGGTAAAGTAACTTTTTCTTTATTTTAATCTTTTAATGCAGGTTTTTGGTCAGTCAGTGGTAATAAATCATAGGCAGCAGCTTGTTGGATAAAGCCCCTTCTCGTCATATTTTACAGGAAGGCCTTAACCCTTTGAAACCTGGATCGGCATCAGTTTCCTTGAGTTACATTCAGATGCCTTTCACAAACAAACCTTCAAAAACTAAGCAAAGTGGTTTGATTTTTTTCAAAATTCTAATAAAAAAGGCAAGGACCAAGCAATTGATAAAAGGTGAAAAAAACAACAACCTAATAACTGTTTTTTAAAAAAAGAGAGGGAAAGGGAAAATTGTTATAAAAAATACCTAGAAAGGGGGAAGATGTCTAGAAAAATATATTTATGATTATACATTTAGAATTAGGTTACAGCCTTCTTTATTTTTTATTATCATTTTTTTCTTGCTAATTTTCAGGTAACGTACTGTACATGTAAACTGATACAAATTCTTTTTTTGCAAATTTTTGCTCAATTCTTCTTCAGTTGCCAAGGCAATGGGCAGTAAAATATGAATATTAATATTACTAAATTAATTTTATTAATATTAATTTAAAATAAATTTAAAAAAAAAACCACTTACCTTAGATTTAAAAGGGTCAAAATACATATGAAATGAAGTCAAATACATAAATTATGGTGGAGTAAGCTTAACTTGCACAAAACCTTGCACAAGGACAAATACGGTCAGACCATTTCACACCTATCTGTCAACCTATCTGCAAATCTGTCATAAATATCCCCTTGTGTGTCTTTTTGTGAAGAGCAGCTTAAGGATGACTTGAGTTAAGTAATAAGCAATACTGAAATGTTAGAGCGGCCTTCTCAGCTGACTTCCTTACTTATCTGACTCAACTGTCAGCACTGAGGGACGTCCATGGAGTCTCCTCTCCAAAGCAGGTGACTGGTCAGTATATATTTATATATATATTTGTCAGGTTAGCAGAAGCTAACACAGCAGCAGCTGTTAAACTGTCCAAACAAACTCACAGCGACACTAAAACAGCTTGATTCAGTTGTTAAATCCATTCAGAACTGTTGGGTAATGTTCCAAAAAATGAACAATTTTGCCAAAATGTATGCCATATGCAAGAACACAGCCAAAATTATTTTAAAAAATGAAAGAATGAAAGAATGAAAAACCTGTAAAATGTGCCAAGCTGTCACTAAGGGTTAATTTTAACCATTGATATTATTTTATTGCCAGGTGTGAACAGACAGACTCAGAGTTGTCCACCTGTGATCTGATCTCTCACATACATGATGACAGCAGGTTTCAACAGACTCAAAGACGCAGTGGACGTCCTGTCAGACTGATGACCTCTGAAAGTATTTTTAGAGCTTCTCTCATGTGAGGATGAAAACATGAATAAAACACGCACCACATTGGGCGATGGATATAGGGCACATATTTTGGGGAAAAACAGAGAACTGTTTGTCCTCAAAAATCCTCACAGCTTTATCTGTGAGTCTTCTCTTTACATTCAGGCAGAACAACAGAGCACCATCTTCTCTAAATGTAGCTTCTTTCCCACTCATAGATAAAAACTGGATTCACACATGCCTGTTTGAAATTGTTTTAATGTTTAAAAGACATTCACTAATGGTATTCATTTGTGTGTAAATTAATTTAATGTATATGCAGATTTTTTTTAATTTGTGGAATTTATTTGCAAAATATCTTTGAGTGTTTTTATTTGTTTAGATTTTGCATTAAATGAGACAGTGGGATAAATCAAGCCCTTAAAAGGACAAACAAATCATATGATGAGGCATCGTCATTTACTTGGGCTTTGCCCTGCGGCATGTAAACAGTAGATAGATGACACATAGCCACTGAACCACATTACACTCTGTACTTTCAGAGGATCTGCAGTGAACACAAGTCGGTTACGCAGAGCTTTAATCCTTTCCTTCAAAGTCTGATACTATTGGTCCAAAAAGAGGAGGAGTGAGACGGGAGGTAGAGGAGGTTTGTTTCTAAAGGACGTGACGTGTCAGGTGACTGTGAGCCAGACATCCCACCATCACAGATTCAACAGGAGCTCAGAGCTGAGGGTGTGACTGTAGACCTCTGGGATCTGGTACATCATTTTACTCGTGAGGTTTTGGACTTGAATGAATGAATGACTTTATTTCAAACCAAAAATTAAAACATATTATGAACAAACAAACAAGCAAACAAAAAAGTAATGTCTGAAAAGGAGTAGGTGGAAGTAAAACTCATATAGCCCTACCCTTTTCTCACTTTTTTTTCTCCTCCTATATTATGTCAACAAATTCCCAAATGTATTTACAACTAGTGTACAAACAACCATCCCCAGTTTTGTTTACAACCAAGTTAAATAAATAAATAACTATCCCAGGTTTGTTTACAATCCAAATATCCTGTGTTACAAAATAAATAGAAACACCCCTTTCCTCATCCACATACCTCCCAAAAACCTCTTTTTTGTATATTTTCTTGTAATTGATTGATGTTTGTGCTTTGTTTCAACCCATCACCCAACCCATTCCACAAGTCCACCACATACACTGAAATACACAGACTCTTTTCAGTTGTACGAACACATTTTTTTTTTTTTTTAAATTAAATTCTCCTCTTAAATTGAAACCCAATTTCCCTGACACAAAACATTTATTGAATGTTGTCCGGAAGTACCCAGAATACCTTGTTCTAAACATGATAATTGCAGTTGTAATTGCAGGTCTATGAATTTTAATACATGTGACTTTCAAAACAGAGTGCTGGTGTGCTTGTATCCTACATACGTGCTATCCTGATTGCTCTCTGTTGAAGTATGAACACTGGTTGCAAGGTGCTTTTGCAAGTGATACCCCTAACTTCCACACAGTAATTCAGATATGGTAGTACAAGAGATGAATACAAAATGTGCAGTGATTTGTGGTTCAGTTTGTGTCTTGTTTTCCCCAGAATGGCAATGATCTTTGCCAGCTTTGTTCTTACATAATTGATCTGAGGTTTCGGCAGATTTTGTGGTCTAAAATCACAACCAGAAATTTGTTTTCATATACCCTTTCCACATTAACATTATCGATCATCAACTTTACTTTTGTGTCTATACTGCAGTTTTCAAACATAAATTTGAATTTGTTCAGATTCAATGATAACTTGCTTATGCTGTTACACTGTTGTAATTAATTCTGTTGTGATGTCCTCCAAAAGCTGCAGCAGATTTTCCCCTGAGCAAACATTTTTTGACCTAATACTGACCCTTGTGGGACCCCAACAGTTATGTCAAGGAATTCTGATGTTTAAACACCCATTTACACAAACTGCTACGTGTATTTCATACAGTTTTTGACCCAGTCCAACACAACCCCTCTTATACCATATCTGTCCAGTTTTTTGATAAGTACGCCATGGTTTATGGTATCAAAAGCTTTTTGCAGATCTATAAAAACTCCTACTACATACTTTTTCTTATCAATACATCAAATAATTTTACTTGTTGCAGATCGTAGAGTTGAATGCATTATTATAAAGAATTCCAACACTTTATTCTATAATTTTACTGCATCTTATAAAGTGGAGGCAGCAACTGGTGTTGCAGTGTGGGTACTGTAGCAGTGGACTATAGTTGGGTGGAGTCACTGGAGAGAATTGACTCATTTATAGGGTATAAATCTAACACAGTATTTAGTAGCATCATCAGCAAGATTAACCAAGTGCTTATACTGTGTAGCTATAACCTCCACTCTCTCTTCCCTAACTACTGCCATGTCAGCACAAAGATAATCAGAACCCCCTCCTGTTCGCAGACTCCGCCATGCCTCTCACGAGTGTTAATCTTGAGGGAGGCTTGAGCTCGTTTGCATATTTGGCTTCAGTGTGGCAGTGATTTTCTCTCATTGTCACTATACACTGTAAAGTTGATCTCATTTAAAATAATCTTGGAAACAGATTGCCTTGAAAAAGTAAATATACCTATAAGTCTTAATTCATGTTTATCTAATTGACCTCTGAATACAGTAAAGTGCCAGTACCTAAAAAATTTATTAAAGTACTGTACTTGAATAAATGTACTTTGTTCCACTCCATCACTGGATGTTCCTTATTCAGACAATGATATGTCTTTTGATTTGTTGTTGTTTTGTTTTATTTTATTTTATTTTATTTTATTTTATTTATTTTTTTTACTGTAACTGTATGTTGTATTTCTATGTATCTTGATGTAAACGTTCACCGTTTTGTCTTATTTTTAGCACAGCTCTTATTGAATGCACTCTGTTGTGTGTAACCTTGATATTTTCTTTTTCTTTTCTTTTTTTCCTTCTTTTTCTTTACTAAAAGCCTAACTCGGGATGGGAGTTGGAAACTAGCAATAGCTATAATCTCTATATGTGATGCATCAGCTTCTACAGCTTGTTTCTAGCAGACAGAAGTTGTACCCTAGCAAATAAATAAATAAAATAAAAAATAAAGAGTTGGAGCCTGCATGTCCCAGTGTTGTGGCTATATTACTGTTTAGTCATAGAGCTGATTAGATCACCTCCAGTAACTAAAATTAATTTAGACAAGTAACCGCTATCTTGTTAACTTTCTGATGTTTATAACAAAACAATTTTCATGAAAATCAGTGGAAAATTAAGTGAGTTACAATCAATTTTGTAGTGAAATCTGCATCTCTCAATACACATGGATTTGTTTAACATCTGTACTGATCGTGACCTCCCCAATATGGCACCTGTGCAGAAGCACGTCAAAGCAGGAACATTGTATCTGTGTTTCTATATCTATGGCTGTCACCTCCACTGTGAACTATGGGATTAAAGATCACATGACCTCTCTCTGACCTCTGACAGGAAACCTGATGCCAGGAGACCAGATTTTGGAGGTGAATGGAGACAGTTTAGTAGGAGTCACAAGTGAAAGGTAAACACACTGACGTCTTACTGCACTTGTAGTTTGTTTAACCACGTGACTGACTGAGATAATACTATAACAATAATATTAATATGTTTTTGTGCCTGTCTTTGCTTTACAGAGCTGTGGACGTCTTGAGAGCAGCCTCTGCGACCAATCACATGCGCCTTCTCATAGCCAGAGATGAGGAAGCAAAGTAAGCAATGTCTTCCTCTACCACACAGGACAGTGATTCAGTGACACACTGGCTCTCTGGTTGATCTAGGATTCTCACAAAGTGGTGTCAGTGGTGAGGTGCCCCCCCTCTCCCACTGTCATTGTTGGAATGACAGCAGACTAAAGGAAAGGAGGGAGCTTAACCTCGGGCTGTGCTCCTGATGAGATGAGCCTGTGTGTTAATCTGTGCTCTGTGCTTTAACTACCGTCCCCAAGCACCGGAGCCGCAGGGGAGGAGAGTGGATGGCAGGGAGGAGAGGGGGATTATATCTCTCTCCCATCCTGTCTGTCTGTGTTTCCCCCTCAACAAATTTTGCCTTTCTTTCAAAAACATGTCAAAACTAGTTTGCAGTAGCTCATGCCTCCTAGCTAGGACAGTCATTAAATATTAGAGAAAAAATATTTTAAAAAATCAAGTCACTTCCCTATTATCATAACCTCAGTAATGCTGCATTCACAGGGAATCAGGGAGACAGTAGATGGTAAAATGGACATAGTTTCAGTGGACAAGAGCACAGATGTATTAAGAAGATCTGGATACAGCCATGGAGGTGGGGCCTTGGTAATTCTTATTAGAGCTGCTCAGTAGTGTATAAAGCAAAAAATGAATATTTGTGCGATATGAAAGTACCTGAATCTTCCGCGTCAACGGGCCCATATGGCATGCGCACCAGAGTCTTTCGACAGCTAAGCGCGGCTGAGTGTGCCCGAGTGGGTTATTTCCACCAGCAGAGCAACTGACTTCTGGTTTAGCACTTCACTAGCTTGAAAAATTTAATCTTGTGGCTCTTCTAGACTTTACAAATGTTGTCGAGCCGAATGGATTATATCTTGAATGTGAAACAAGGGCGTTTTGACGCTCACAAAAATGTATCCACTGATTTACTAGTCGTCTCTTTCCCAGTATTAGTCAGTGGGAAAAAGTCTTTCTGGGCTCCACGACATCGCGTGACAGACAGGGATGTTGTAATTCCAGCCTGGCACACTTCCTGGGGGCTTGGACTAGAGCATGATGGTAAAACTAGGAGAAGCTGGTAAAGAAAACCAGCCATGGTAACAGTAGACAGCATTGCTGTTCAAAGTTAAAATATTTGAATTTTTTGCTGTCCTCTACAGTGGAATTTACAACCGAATGTTAAATATCTCCCTCACACAAGGAGAGAACATAGATAATCTACACATTTACAAACATTACAAGAAAAATAGCAAATTAATTATTAAAAATTAATGTTTGTTTCTCCCAGCTGTTTGTAAGATGTTTAACATCTGTCTGATTACATGTGAACGCAGCATAAGACCTGCTCTTTGATACCTGATAAAAACTGGATTCCTTTCAAAAACATGAAGAGAGGGCGATGAGCAACTGACAAGAAATGAACCAAAAACATTGCAAGAAATTAACGAAAGTTACCAGAAAACTACCTGAAAATTAGCACAAGGGGAAAAAGAAAAAACAATTAAATTACTTCAAGAAAGTGGTCATTTTTTTTTCTGTAACATAATTTTAATTACATAATTAAGAGAACTGTAAATATATCTTTTGGACATTTCCCCCCCATTTTTTGATAATATCTAATATTTTTTTACAGTCTGCAGGACATTTCTGCATTCCCTTTATAATGTTTCCTTGTGTTATATATAATAAAATCAAACAAGTTTCTCAGGTGTCAGAGGTTTAAATTCTAGTGAAAGGCATCTGTATACAGCACAAGAAAACTGTTGCAGATCCAGGAGTAAAACGGTTAAGAAAGGGGTTAACCCACTTAAACCACAACAGAATTCACTAGAAGCAAGATGGGCTCATGGATTTTGTATTTTCTAGCCACGTTTCCATTAACATGCATGGCTTTTCACTCCCAATAGGACAGCAGTCAAAGCATCTTTAGCTTCTATAATGTGACACATTTCTGATGTATTTCTGAAATGAAATGGAATTTGTTGTCGCTCTACTTGCCCATTTTACAATGAACTAGAAGTGTTGTGTGATCCCTCTACCACTTTGCCCTATGGAAAAAGACATGTTGGATTCTGCTGACAGCGATATCTGCAGTGGCAGAGACACACATTTACATGACTAGTGAGCAGGTAGCATGAGTGTTTATGCAAATACTTTGACTTTTTAGCTCAAAAGTGGCAAAGGCAGTAATGAAATCTGAACACAAGTGGTTGGCTGGAGATGCATGATGAACATATCTTGGCTGTGTACTTGTGTTTAAATCACTGAAGTACAGGTGGAAACAGGCTCTAAGATCTAACAGATTGGAATGCATTCCAGGAGGAAATGTTTAAAAAATTATTGTGAAAGTCAGTCAGACTATAAAGACTTCCTCATTGTTATGATCCTGTCCAGTCACCTCAGTGTGAAATGAATGAGCCGGCCCTGCTACCACCTTTAACCCGATCATGTGTTGCTGGTTATGAAAGAGGTGCGTCCTGAGGTCGTCTTTTCGAGCTGTCTAAGCACAAATCGTGTCCTTACTTTCCATGGAGAAAATGTAAGCGCTGATCATAATCTGCTTAGATACGGCACATTCAAATCATCATCCACAGAGGATATTGTATTGTTGTGTTGTAGATGATAATCTACAACACAACAATATGATATCAACATGATAGCAAACATGAGGGCAAAAAAAAACGGAAGCTGAAAAAACACCATCTGCACTCAGTCAGTATATATTGTCATCTTGTGAAACTGTGCTGCTCAGATGAGCAAAGTTATAATTGTATTTATTTTTATTAAACTCTTTCAGCTCATTTTTGACAGCAGATACTGATTATGCAGTGGCCCAGTGATCTTATCTTATTATTTTTATGTACATAACGTGTACTAAGGAAGCACAATTAACAGTTTTCCAGTTTTCATGACAAGATGCATTGTTTCCTAACTTAACATAAAAAAAGTAGTTTATTTATGTTTTTCTGCATCAGTAACAAAACACATACACATAACATTTGACCAAATGTTCTGGGAGAAATGACAACCAAAACAAAATACACAGATTCAATCCTACATAAGACAGGGACACACAAAGACAAAAAAATTAAAGCAAAATGAAACCTAAGAAAAATAAACAAACTATAAATGGTCATCCCAATAACGTTTCTCTTTTGGTTTGCCCTAACAGGAGAGAATTTGCTGAGTTACTGGAGAAGTATGGATCCAATGGCAGCACAGGATCAACACGCAACTCTCCCATACAGCAAGGTAGGCAAATCTCTGTTTCGTCCATCGTATGCTACATTACACAGTATGTATTTTTCACAAGCAGTGATTGTAATTTAATGTGGGCAGATGTCTTGCCAATATTAATGTATGTGAAACAGAATTTCTGTGTTTACACTCCTTTACAAATTCTGTTTAATGTCACAGAGCACAGAAACAGCATCATCACAGAGTCCTCTGTTATAAAAAACAAGCCCTTTCTATATTTGAAAGAGTACTCAGCCTGCAGGGTAGATGGAGTAAGTCTGCCTTTAAAAATGGCTTATGACAAGTGCACTTGTCCATTACACAATTACCAGCATCTGTTTCAGTTGGGAAGGAGGCAGCCAGCTGGTACAGATTTGTTAAAACATGGCTTCGGCACGTGAGCAGTCTTGTGTGCTCCATGCAGGGAAAGGCGTTGATGCATCAGGGTACATCAGCTCCACATGGACTCAAGGCCCTCTCTGTTGATGTTAAGCTTAAATCTGTTACATTTGTAGTATGATTAAACGGGAAAACTGTAAGAGTTACTCTGGTTGGCGCTGATTACACTCAGAGGTGACAAGTTGAGATAATGTGGTACATAGTTGGTGTGATTTGTTGTCCAACCAAGCTAGAAATCAAAATTGTCTTGGTTGTTTCAAACAGCCATGCTTGAAGGTGAAGAGAAAGGTCAGTCATCAAAGAGACAGGGGAGATGCAATCATGGTTAAAATATGGGGACAACAGCATACATTTTTTTAGGCTGTCTTCCTTAAAGGGCATTCATACTGTTGTACTCAGTGGTATTCATGAGAAATGAAAAAAATGGTTTTATAAAAACAGAGCTTAGTGAAGAAATTCAAACCCTGGCTCCTGTCCTAGGAGCCAGGAGCCTGGCAGTTAAAGATGTTTACCGTCTTAAACTGCCAGTACACTTCATGATGGCAAACACTACAAGCTTTACCATCTTTTCTGTAGTACTGTAGTTAAAGGTTGATAACGTGCGGTCTATGTGGAAGATACAGATTGAAGTTTTAAATTACTGAAGATTATAAAGGACTCGTTCACAAATGAACCAGGACTCAGCACTTGTTGGCTCTAACTGTGGAGTAGACCAGGTACCTACTGGTCTAGACTTGGGATTTGTTGATCTAAGACCTGGCCTAGACATTGTTGGTTTTGAGTTGGAAATTATTGGTCTCAGCTTAAGTTGAGACTTGGGACTTGTTGGGCGTGATTTGAGTCTAGATTTGGGATTTGTTACTGTTGAATTAAGACAAGACCAAGGCATTGTTGGTCTTGACTTGGGAATTGTTGGTCTTCACTTCAGGTGAGACTTGGGAATTGTTGGTCTTCACTTGAGGTGAGACTTTGGACTTGTTGGTCTTGACTTGAGTCTTGACTTTGGATTTGCTGATTTTGACCCAAGACCAGACCTATGCATTGTTGGTCTTGACTTCAAAATTATTGGTCTCGACTTGAGTTAAGACTTGGGACTTGTTCCCCTCGACCATAGACTGTGTAAAATTATTGGCGTAGGCTCTGAGATTTCACCCATTGTTGAATTTGAGTTTGGCATTTTGGCTGTGGTCAACTTAGTTTTTTTTTTTTTGGAGCCAGTAGTGATCATATTTGGATGAGAGGGTGGAGCTGTAAAGGAGCGTGTTTATTTTTGCTGTAAACTTGGGCATTTTAACACGGTGGTCTGGGGAGATTGACTCTGTTGGAGCCAGCCTCAAGTGGCCATTAGAGGAACTGCAGTTTTTGGCACTTCAGCATTGGCTTCATTTTCCCCCTTGGAAGTTGCTGCTTGGTATTGACTTGAGTCACGACTTGTTGGTCTGGACTTGAATCGAGACTGGACACTTGTTGGTTTTGATTTGGGACTTGACCAAGGACTTGCTGATCTTCTCTTGGAAGTAGCTGGTCTTGCTTTGACTCCAGTCTTGGACCTGTTGGTCTGGACTTTAATCTTGACTTGGGACTTGTTGGTCTTTATTGACTCATGACTTTCAAGCCATGAGTTGACATTTACTTCAGACTTGCAAAATATATTTGGCACCATTTCTGAGAAAAATATTCTCATTTCACTGCAAAAAAAAAAAAAAAAAAAAATCATGTCACATTGATATTCAGAAACCAAATAGTATTTTACAGTTTACTCAACTGTTGCCAAAACTTGTCATTTGACATAAACTGTTAGGCTACATCTCTGATAGCTAGAAACAGTGAATAGAGTTATATGTCGGGTAACATAGTGCCATAGTGGTCCATGTTCTTTGCTTAACTGCATTAGGACACATGGGGAACTTACCATTGATTGCACGTTAAGAAGAGCTACATAAAGCTACAGTGTTAAGTCTTTTGGGATGACGGTGCAAATAGTGGAGTATAAAACACTTAGTTTATGCTGCAGAAGATGTTAAGAGAAATGTGATGCTTATTTAAGCCTAGTTTGGAGATCTAATCAGCCACACCATATTCATGTTAACAAACAACATGGTGCCCCCATTCTAACAGCCAGAAGCAGGAGCTGTGTGTGTAATAGCTCCCAGAATGAAATCTTTTCAACTCCTTTTATCAAAGTGTCCATGACATCCCTGTACACTGCTGAATTTCAGCATGAATAAGCTCCCACTGTGAGGTGCACCTTTGAATGTGAGGACAGAGCAGAGGCAGATGTTAACCTCAGGCAGTGGATAAAAAACATAGCGGGGCGTATTTGGGCTGCGCGGCAGTTGGTTTGGTCAGCATATTGGGTATTATTCAGTGCTTAGTTTCGCTCAGACTTAAAAAAAAAAACCTTTAAGAGGAACATACACATTTTCAGTGGAGAGCCTCAGTAACACTGCAGCCATCTGGAATAGCAGCAAATTATTAAAGCACTCTATTTTGGTGCAGTAACTCTGAAATGTGTTAAAATCTATTTTGTAAACTATTCTTCTTCAAAGAACACATATATAGAGACTGTCATGTTTGCTTATCACCACTCATCTTCATGCTTATTCATCCTTATAAGTAAGTATTTATATGAAGTATTCAGCCAGAACTTTTACAATTTTGAATTTTTAAACATGGGAAGAAGGCCATGAGCAACTTAAAGGTAAATGACCCAAAACTTTTCAAAAAGTACAGTACCTAAAAAGAGTAGCACAACCACCCCACCTAGCCCCCCAAAACAAACAAACAAACAAAAAACAACTGTGAAGTAAAAAAAAAAAAAAAAAAAATTATTATTATTACTATTATTATGTACCGTAATTTTAAATATATAATCATGGTAATTATAAATATAGTTTTCTGGACATTTTTTCCTAGCTTTTTAAAAATATTTTTTTCAACAAATTTCAAGTACATTTCTTGGCAAGTTGCTCATTGCCTTTTTCCTATGTTTATGAAAGAAATCAAACCAGTTAGCTCAGGTTTCAAAGGGTTAAATACTTAAAAAGCATCTGACCACACCACTAGAAAAGTGATGCTGATCCAAGTGTCAAAGGGGTAAATGACTGTACTTACTCTTTGTCTATTTTGTGCTTTTGTTCTTACTTGCCATTCTGAAGGAGGCCGTTACCTGGATAGCACATCATCAGGTTCCTCGTCTCGCTCCCAGAGTCCTTTGTTGTTGAGTCCAGCGGGCTCTCAAAACGTGTACAACAACGGAGGGCCCATGCTGCGCTCCCTCAGGTAACAACCACAACCAACGCTGAGCTGTACATACAAACACACACACACACACACACACACACACACACACACACACACACATATATACTGCACATATATGACTGGTAACCATTCCAAATTTTCAATTTAAGGTCACCATTAACATCATTTTTCACCATCTACCAGCCGACTAATCAGAGAATGATTAGATGATTTGTATTGTTTTTGTTCTTGCTTAGCATTAGATTCCATTGTTTTATGTCATTGTATTTATTTGTTGCTTTCACTGTTTAGATTATAGTGTCCCATTTCATAGCTGCTTTTACCTGGACCTCAGTACTTTGTTTCATTCCCTCTCACATACCTTAATGTTTTGAAATGACAATAAACCATTGTGAATCTTGAGCCTTGAGAAAGTAAATAGTGTAATTCAAGTGGTACCTCCCCGAGCAATCTAAAGCATGACCAATAATACTAATGTGAATATTTTGGATGGTTTTATTCTAACAAACATTTTTGAGAATCCCCTTAACATTTTTCTCATAAATGATGACCAAGTAGTAGACTCGACGGTGATTTGTGGAGGAAAAATTGTCCAATGGAGTTACTTAGGACATGGCCTAAAACATTATTCATCTTCATGTTCATATACACAAACCAGTCCCTCCAGGATGCTGTGACGTCAGTGTTGTAAAAATAAATTCAAATTCAGCTAATCTCCATGATTCCTGCACAACCTTGCAATTTTTGTCTGATCACAGCAACTTAATTACAAATTTGACTATTTAAAACGGGTCAAATCTAATTTCTTTGTAGAGCTGTGTGCAGTGTGTTGATTCCCTCAGTGCAGCTGCCCTGCTCTCTCTTCCTCTAACTCTCTCAGTTTATCATGAGACTACTGCTGCAGGAGTTTGAGCTCTGTGCCGGGGACAGAGTCATACGCATACGACAGAGCAACCCGTTGGCATCACATGGCTAACGTTATTGAAAAACAGAGTTGAGCTTTGAGTGAGTGTTGATGTGGTGGTTTTAGACTGTTTAACGGCTCAGGGTTAGATGTTGGCCACTGCTGCTCTTTTAGCTCTTGTTAACCAGGCACAGAGAGCAGGAGGAGAGCAGCTCAAGGAGATGGTCATTAAGCACTCTGACAAACAGCATCAACAGCTGACTGTCGGTCATCAGCTTTTGCCCTCCTAAAACCCAAACCTTAAAAATAGATTTTAATTCCGGGGAAACATTGAAAGAGAATCATGATAAACTCAGAATCTGAGACAGCATAGCAACAATTTTAGTAATTTTCAGATTACCCTACAATTTTATTGCAATAAAAATGCCTAAAAAACTGACCAACACTGTGATATCTGTTATAATAATAAAATGTATAATCTAATTTGAACATTTTAGTTTTGCATCTTGTTTATACAATTTGTATTGATCTATTTGCTTTACCATGTTTTGATATCTGTCTGCTGCTGTAATAATGCACATTTCTCCATTGTGGGACCTATAAGGGATTATTTTATTGTATCGTATCATATCAAATCTTATCTTATATTGGCAGTTTTGTCACTCTGTGCCTGTACCTGTGACTGTGCCTGGCAGTAATGCCATGGAGGCCTGATAAAAGTTTATGTACACCGTAAGCCTGTGGCAAACCCCTGGCTTCAAAAATACTAAAAGTGCACTCGCACATCCTTGACACATCTTCATACACAGAAACAGAGTTCCTTCCCTTTCCTTCAAAGATGGACATGCTTATGTGTCTTTTTGTTTTCAGTCATCCAGGTGAAGGAGTGATTCAGCTCATCTCAGTGGCGAGATCCAGCAGTTTGGGCATCACCATCGGAGGAGGCTCCAACAGGCCCGACGGCCCCGCTGTCTTCATCCAGGAGGTGCTGTCTGGAGGAGACTGTCACCGGGTAAGAAATCAAACCACCAGACTGAAACACACAGACAATAAACCCCAAAACGGCAGGTACTGCAGGTAGAGCTATTATGGCTTTAAAATAAAGGTCAGAGAGCAGTGGGGACTAACACTGCTCTCTGACCTTTATTTTAAAGGTCCTTAGTACCCCTATAGAAAGTCCCCCGGCAGGTTAAACCTATGTCAGGTTAAACCTATGTCAGGTTAAACCTATGTCAGCCTAACTATGGGCAGGTCCAGGGAACCTGAGCCAGCCCTAATTATAAACTTTATTAAAGAGGAAGGTCTTAAGTCTACCCTTAAAAGTTGAAACGGTGTCTGCTTCCCTGACTGAAACTGGAAGATGGTTCCATAGAAGAGGAGCATGGTAGCTGAAGGTTCTGGTTCCTGTCCTGCATTTGGAAACTTTGGGAACCACAAGTAACCATGCGTTTTCAGAGCGCAGTGATCTTGAGGGTTGGTAAGGAGCTATGAGCTGCGACAGATAGGATGGAGCCTGATCACTTAGAGCTTTGTAAGTAAGGAGGAGGATTTTAAATTCAATCCTGGATTTCACAGGGAGCCAGTGCAACAAAGCTGTAACAGGAGAAATATGGTCCCTTTTCTTGCTTCCCGTTAGAACACGTGCAGCAGCGTTCTGCACCAGTTGGAGAGACCTAAGAGATTTGTTGGGGCAACAGAATAATAGGGAGTTACAGTAATCCAGCGTAGTGGTGACAAATGCATGTACTAATTTTTCAGCATCTGTTTGGGACAGGATATGTCTAATTTTTGCAATGCTGTGCAAGTGAAAGAAAGCAGTCCTTGAAGTTTGTTTTATATGGGAGGCAAAAGATAAATCTTGATCAAATAAAACTCAGAGGTTCCTTACAGATGTGCTAGAGGCCAAGGTACTGCCATCTAGAGAAATGACATTGTTAGAAAGAGTTTCTGACATGTTCAAGGCTTTTATTGTGAACGGAAAGACCAGAAGACGTGAAGCTAACATGCTTCTGCTGACTGTGTAGGAAAAAAATAAGGTGTTTGCTCTCTAGGTTCAAACTATATGGCTTCTTTGTTATTATTTCATTAACGTCATCAAAATGCGTGCAATGCTAGTTAGCAGCAGACCGGTAGCAAGTGATAGCAGATCAGCTGATGTCCCGCACAATAAAAAGTGCTGCAAAAGTAGTAGCACTCAATGAGGTCAGGTTTTGCGGCACCAGCGTAGGTGTGTGTGAGACACAGGCAGCACAGGAGCAGCTTAGGAGCAGCGGAGGCATACACCCCGAAAAGTCCATTATTATTTTGGTACAGACATTTACCCGCCAGTGTGACCTTCGAGATCTGTTTGCCAAACAGAAAATCTACCTGCATTTTGTATTTTTTTGGATGGAAACAATTAAACGATGATGAAATAGGAAAGGAGACTATTAATGTTGGGATTTAGAGCCGCTATAATGGGCTTAAAAAAATCAGGAGTGTATTTTTAAAGCTGCATTTTATGTATAAAGTATATGCCCGTTCTCTCTCTCTCTCTCTCTCTCTCTCTCTCTCTCTCTCTCTCTCTCTCTCTCTCTCTCTCTCTCTCTAAAAAAGGCGATTTATGTCTGAAGACTTCGATCAATTACAGAACAGTAACCTGCAGTCTGGTAAAAACAGTACAATCATAATGTTAGCTTTAGGAGCATGACAAATTCAGTTTGGTATGCTCGCTGTATCACATGAAGGACCACTAGGATAAAACCTGACTGAGATGGACGCAGTGCAGCAGTGAGGGACAAATTGTAGGAAACTGAAGTGAACAAGCCTGATGAAGGCAGAGGAGGCACGGACAAAGCTAAAGAAAAGATTACACGTGCAGACCTCTGCAGCTCTGGCTTTAGATTAGTGTAAAATACTGCTTAGCTATGCCTCAGGTCACAGACTGCTGATCCTGTGTCTCTGTCCAGCATATGTACAGTGATATGATTGGGTTTGGGTGCTGTATTTTTGGCAGCTGACTTGAGTTTTAGTCTTATACTGAAAATGTAAAATGTAGCTGTAGGTAACATTATTTGAAAGTATAAACTGAAAGTAATAATAATTAAGCGTAACATCAACTGAAAGTGGAGTTGTTGCTGAATTTGGTCCATGCATTTGTAATTTTTTTTTTTCCAAGAACCAGGACTGTTAACTAACTTTACTGGCTCATAACTGAAATGTGAGATTTGCCCATTAGTGAATATTATCCTCGGGAAAACAAAATATTTTTGGAAACAAATAATTTATTCAACTAACCAATATGTTTAAAAATCCATTTTTAATCTGCCATATTATTATTATTTTTCATTCATTGTAGTATATTTCACCATATTTGTTCTAAAAGGTGAATCTTCATACTTTTTATCATGTTTTATTGTGAAATGGTTTTCAGATACTTTTCTTAGTTAAAAGTGAATTTAGTGAATTCAACACTGAAATCAGTTGAGTCATGGAAATGAAATACTTTGATATAATATGGAAAACTGTGCAATACCAAATATTTTATAAACATTCATAAACACATTTTTTTAGGTTTTATTTGTGACATTCAGGACATTATTATAGCAGAAAACCATTATTTGCAATAGAAAGACACAGTGGAGTCATGGTGTCCTGAATAGAGAATGAAGTTATACTGTGTGTGTGTGTGTGTGTGTGTGTGTGTGTGTGTGTGTGTGTGTGTGTGTGTGTTTGTTTGTGTTTGTGTTGTAATCTGAGCTTCTCTGTGGTTTGTTGTGGTAAGCTGGTCCGGCCTTGTGTGCATGTTAGTACACGTGTGTATCCCACTGGTTAGCTCACCACCTCCACTCTGCACTGTGCTCATGCGGCAGCTACTGCTGATGTCAGGACGGTGTCATTGCGGAAGCATAGCCCCACCCTCCAGTTCTGTCCTCAGTTAACACTGTTAGCTCTGTCAGCACTGTTGCTGTTGTTAAGTGCTGCTTTTGGAGTTAGCACCATGAGTTGCTATTCTCTCAGTCACCTCCATGTAAATAATCATGTCCAGACAACTCATACACTCTGAATGTCACAGAGAGCTGCTTTAAGGTTCATAATTGGCTTATTGTATTTATTTTTTTAAACTATTATGAATCCCTTAGAAGAAACAATTGGTCATTTTGGCTTATCCAATCTTTTTTTCTGTAATTTAAACTTTTGTTGTCTTTTATGGTAACATGAAAAATAAAAATAAATATATAAATACTAACAAAACATTAACAAAACAGGCAGGAAACATAACAGACATTAATAAAAGTGTGGCAGACATTGGATACAATAATGCAGAAGGCATCATAAATGCATAACGTACAATTACACAGATGTGCTTAAACAATTGATCAACATTTGACAATATCAGGTTCTAGTCTTCTAATATACACCAGCTGAAACTGTCCCATTGTTCTCTAGAAAATCAATTTTTCCAGTTCCATTTTCCAAGCGTTTTTTCACATGCAATTGTTGCCATCATTTCTTCTTTCCACATTTTCAGTGTCAAGGTTTTTGACTCTTTTGGCTTATCCAATCTTTAACAAAAAGGCAAGTTTTAGTGTAACACACACTTGAACAACACACACATACGGTAGGTTTGCATTGAATGATGCCAGAAATGTACACTCGCACCTTACATACATAGGTAGAACTACCTATACCTATACCTTATAAAGTAGCAATCGTCAATGTGTGTCGTCCTGCAGTGATGCAGCCGACGTCTTTAAGTGGGCTTTAGGAGCAATTAGGAAGGGTTGTGACTGTGTCACTTTGAATTTGCTGTGATTTAGCACTCAGTAGTGCCAAATTAAAGGTTGATGAAACTTGCCAAGGCAGGTTCTTCACTCTTTAAGTAAGTAAGGAAGACTTCTCACACTGGTGCAAATTGATTTCCTGTGCATTTTAATTTTGAATTGCCTCAGTACTGTTTTTGAATCAACGCAAATGTGACAGGTGTGTTTGTCATCGGCATGAGCAGTGACTGACAAATGAATGAATGAATACAGGTAGTGATCTGGAAAATTGTAAACATTCAAAGTAAAAAGCAAGAAGTAGCACAGTTCAAAGGCTGCTTTACATTAAGCGTCCAGCACCCAGGGCTGCTCACAAATGTTGGAGTTTAATAGCACAATCACCACCTCACACTCTACGCATTTATAATAAATCCTCTTAAAAACAACAAAAAACTGTAAGGCAATTTGCAAATGTGTTATCTGTATTGTGTTATTTGCAGTAAACTGAGGTAAATGTATACGTACTATATGTATAAAATTTCAGGTGATGAGGAAAATTATTAATGTTCAATTATTACAAGTAAAAAGTAGAGAATGCATTTTTTTAAGAAACTGTGGGTGTGAATGCTGCATGTTGAAAAGCAGTGCTGGCTTTAATGACTAAGAAGAAGGTAAAGTACTTTGAACTTTTGCAAAATTGGGAATGGGTTAAATTAGAATGAATGTAATTAAAAAGTTGAATGATACCAATGATGTAATGACAAGATGTGTAATATATTAAAGCTTGTTGAGAAGCTGCTGTGACACCGCAAAGCAGGCTGAAATGTGTGAGAAGAAGATGAAGGAGTAGGAAAAGCTGGAAAAGTGGGAATAGCTTAATTCTTATGAATGTCATTGAAAAGTTGAATAATACAAAAAAAGAACAATCATTTTTTTTAAAAAGATAATTAAATTAAATTAAATATTTTTAAAAATATGTTTTTGGAAAAGCTGATGCTACATTTCAGTGCTAGCTTAAATGCATATGAATAAGGTGAAGTTTTAGGACTTGAATGTCACTGAAAGAATATCACTGAAAAGTTGAATGATAGCCATGAAATAAAGACAATTAAGTTCAGAGATTAAGTTTAGGCTCACAGTGCTGTGCAGCATTTACACGCAAAGGTCTTTGATAGATTTTATGAAAAAAAGGTGGATTCTGATAAATAGGTTTTATATGGGAAAAGTTGAGCAGTTGATGTGTTTGCAGTTTGCAAGCCGTGTGTTAATTCAGGGACTCAATCCTTTTACCAATACTACTGTATAAGTCATAATCATAATATCACAGTACCGTATCAAAGTACTCTATGCCAAAACTCCGTCCTTGTTTTTCCTATAACACGGCTTAGAGCCAGTATTTCTCTGTAGTGTCACCTTGACTCCTGAAGGAAATTAACTTATGATGACAAACAACAGTCCTGTGTGTTCATGAAATCCTGCTGAATAATTCGGACTTCATGCTGGATTATGGAACATTAAACACTGTGTGTTTGTTGGTGTGTGTTTTGTTTCAGTATCAGTGCTGCTCTGTTAGACAAGTCCCACAGTCCCAGAACATACAGACACACGACACCAAGTGTGAAGGTCAGCCACCGAGCCAGGACTCTGCTGAGGGCATCAACCACACACACACACACACACACACACACACACACACACACACACGTACAATGCAGAGGATTTGTCTTGGTAGATTGGCAAGCTACAGGAGCAGCAGCACCTGCAGTCTGTATCTTATGTGGCACTCAGTCCCACTGAGGACATTAATCCTTCGAAAAATGTCAAAAAAAAATATTTTCATATACTTTTCATATATTGTTATATATCATTTCATATATTTCAATTTCTTAAAACAGCTGGTTATTGACTGCGAGCAAAATATGCATATGTTGGGGACTATTTTCAGCAGTGGATTAATCCACATTTGGTGCTCTTTTGAGTTCATCCATTAATAGGATGGTGTGTGTGGGACTGAGTCCAGATAAACTATAGTGTGTGTATTCAGTGTGGCTCATTGGGGTGTTTATGATTAGGCTTTGGATAAGCACAGCACTTGTTAGCATTGATGGTTTTGTTCTTTTCGTGGGATTTGTTGACAAAAAGAAAAATTGTAGAATATTGTTAAACTTAAACCCTTTCAGATTTTAGCAAATTGGTTTGATTTCTTCAAAAACTTGGAAAGGAGGCAGTGAGCATCTTAACAAGAAATGACCCAAAAATTTGCAAGAAATTTTGCCAAAAAGAAAAGAAAAGTTGCCAAAAATTTAAAATTAAAAAAAGCAATGAAAAAGAAAAAAAACAGGAACAGGACCTGAAAAAATGATAAAATAATACATATTTTTCCGTAACCTAATTTTAATATTCCTGATTATTCTGAACAAAGTTTTCTCTATATTTTTTCCTTTTTTGTTTGTTTGTTTTTGTTTGGGGTTTTTTTTTGGTTTTTTTTGGTTGCTTCGCAGGTCGCCTTTAACCTTTATTTTTCTTTTTGCAATTTGCGGGACAGTATATGCCAAGTTGCTGATTTCCTTTTTCACATGTTTTTGCCTGTGTAAGGTGTCTGAAGGCAGCACAAGAAAGCTGATGTTGATCCAGGTTTCAAAGGGTTAATCTGTGGCTCATTACACATCTAGTTTTTATATCCTGAGAGCAGCGGGCTGTTTGTTTCTGTGGTGAGACTGGCTATAAGCCAGGGGCTGACAAAAAGTAAATGTTCCATTTATCCTGACAGGAAGTTGCTGTTAAATGTGATGGATGAGCTGTGCACCCACATTTATGTTTGACAGAAACAAGGCAACAAGTGCTGAACAGTGCAGCCTCACAGGAGGCCTCCAGCATTCAAAAACTTGTGAAAAAAAAGGCAATGAACCCAACTTGGAGGACTGGTACGGAATAATTTTGGAAATATTTAAAATGGAAAAGCTGACCTTCTCCTTGAGGATTCAAAGGAATAAATTTTATCAAATCTGGAAGAAACTGATCAAATTTATACCCCCACTGAGAGAAGTCTTTGTATGACCCCACTACAGTATCAACCTCTTTTTTTTGTGAAGATCTATAGCAAGCACACTCCCTTAGTTCAAGTGTTCAAGAGTTTGAGATGGACAGATATATATGTGTATTACTGTTTAATTGTCCTGTAAAGGTCACAAATAAAAAGAAAAGAAAAGAGGCAATGAGCAACTTAGTAAGTATTTGTTCCACAAATTGCAAGAAATGAGTAAATATAGAAAATGATTATGAAAAAAGCTAGGGAAAAGTTGTGCTAATAATTATCCTAATTACATTTAAAATTATGTTAGAGAATTATTAGACTTTTTAAAGCAGTTTATCAGGTAATTCTCTTTTTTATTTGTTTTTTTAACTTTTTTGGTAATTTCTTTGTACATTTTACTGATTTCTTGCTATTTTTGGGGGGTAATTTCTTCCTAAGTTGCTCATTGTCCTCTTCCAATGTTTTTGAAAAATGTCAAACCAATTTGTTCAGATTTTAAAGGGTTAAAGGATCATTCTAGGACTTGATTTTTATGTAGTTCTGGCTATTGGTCATGGAGCAAGATGCTATTCCTGGCAGAGCCGCAGTAGCTTCATGCTCCACCATCGCAGCAGCAACATCACCAAGAATCCAAATCCAAAGTCAGTTGAACTTATATGGAAGAGAAAACAAAAGCAAACAATACAATTATTACCCCAAATGTGTGTTTCAAACATTTAATACAGTTCACAGATTCACTTCCTGCTTTCATGTTGATCAACTAATGTGTGTCCACAAAGAGTTTTTCTTCAGCAGAAAAATGTTAGCAGGGTTCCTTTATCCTGGCGCTTCATAAAAAAGCACTCCCAGCATTCTT
The DNA here is from genome assembly GCF_026936395.1 of Plectropomus leopardus. NCBI lineage: Eukaryota > Metazoa > Chordata > Actinopteri > Perciformes > Serranidae > Plectropomus > Plectropomus leopardus. The sequence continues at coordinate 2,130,606 of NC_142193.1, forward strand.
TTTTTATGACGTACGGTGCATGGATGTCTTTCCATGACAATACCTTAACAATAAAGTTAGCTGGGAAGCTAACTTATGTATTTATGTATTTATTTATTTAACGTGTATTTAAAAGGGACGCAGCATAATAATGACCATCTGTATAAAATACAAATGAAAATATGCTGGAGTTTGCAGGACTGCTAATTTATATCCAGGTAACAGATAATAGAAAAACATCAAGAAAAAAAACATTATAGAGAGGACAGAAGTGCAGTAACAGTAGCAATGTGAAATTACACAGTAAACAATAAGCTTACAGTGATTACAGCACAACACACACCAGCAACACTCAGGGCTGTCTCTGCTCATAAAGGAGCAGCACTGACGAAACCAGCGCCTATCTGAAAAGTTCAGCAATTTTAAACTCACTGGGAGTGACTGAACAAAAATGCCATAGTGCTCTGAAAAAAGACACCGGGTGCTGTGCTTTTTCTCTGGGCAGCTGCATACACGTCTCCTCCAAAGAGAACAACTGAAAAAAAGGTGGCGCTGAGGAAAAAACACGATGTGGATACAAGCCTTTACTGTCGTTGTGTGCATACAGTTTTACTTGTCTGTTTAGGTATGCTTTTTTGGGGGGGCTTTTCACCTTTATTTGTTTGTACAACTTAAGTGTGAAAGGGGGAGAGAGAGAGGGAATGACATGCAGCAAAGGGCCGAACCTGTGGCCACTGCGGCACACATGTGGCCTCTGTACATGGGGCACCCGCTCTTACATCTGAGCTACTGGGTCCCCCTGCTTTTGTTTCTTGTAGGAATGTATTGAGACAGGTATGTCCAAAGTCAGGCCCCAGTACCAAATAGAGCGCCCCAGGGATGATGTTTTTCTGTAGGCCAACCTGGAAGCTAATGTCGCCCTGGTTTCCTCATCAAAAAGACTATGGGACTTTTCCATTAGATTTTGGATAATTGTAGAAAATAAACTATGTAGTGAACAAACAATTATGACACTCATATTTTGCTCAGCAAGATCATCTTCACAAATGAACATTCAGGATTTTTGAAGCCTAAATGTAATCGCCAGGAGTAAAAAGTTATTGTTCAGCTGAAACTACACTATGGTCATGTCACCACCGCTACGAGGCCGCAAAGCCATGTTCAGCTCGGTTCAGCGTGATAACCCTCTGTAGTAGTTGTTAGCAACCGTCAGTTTTAAGACCCATAAACCTTCAAAGTTCACAGTGGGGTAAACATGAATTTCTCATCAGCTTGTGTTACATCCGTTTTCTTGTGCTGCTTTCAGACGCCTTTAACAAGTATTCAGACCTTAGAAATGAGCAAATTACTTTGATTTCTTTCTAAAAAAAAATGGGGCAATGAGCAACTAATTTAAAAATAAAATAATAATAGTATTTATTATTTTTATTTTATCTATTTGTAAAAACAAGGGAAATTGTCCAGATAACTATAGTTCTAAATATCAGAATTGTATGTTTAGAATTATTTTTATTTTAATTTTAAACAGTCATTTCTTTTAGGTTTTTGTTGTGGTTGTTTTCACTTTCCTGTTTTTTGTTTGTTTGTTATTTTTGTGCTACTTTTCAGGAAATTTCTTGTACTTTTTTCAAATTTCTTTCATATTTCTGGGTCATTTGCTCTGAAGTTGCTCAGTGCCTTCTTTTTGAATTTGCCCAGGTTTTAAGGCCATCTTTAGGTCTCTCTGATGGATTTAAGAGTGAATTGTATTAAAACGGTTAAAATGGCACTTCTATGTTTGAGATTGCCAAAAATATACAAGGTGAGTAGCAGAGAGGAATTGTCTGACGATGTCATCACTTTGAAAGCAGGAAGTCACTCAGATCGTCTCCCTTCTGACAGGAAGTCATTAACTCTCTCACACACTGAGGGAGAATCACAATGATGATGTCGAATCAGCATTAACAATCACATCCATACAGTACATGTATAGGCACATGCAGTAAAGCAAACCTGAACAGCCCTCCATTTGCACAAATTGCCACCTTCATCTTTTCTCCAGTTTCCTCTGCTGCTCTCTCCCCAATCCCATCCTCCTCGCCTCTCTGTCCGCCCACTCACTGTCATCTGTGGGCAAAATGACAAGGAAGGAGAGGAGCAGAATGGAGGAGAGAGACAGAGAAACAGGAACATGCACTCATGTTTGTACGCTTAAAGAAAGCTGCTTCTGAGCAGATGCTTTGTTGTTGTGTATGTCCTGCAAGGTTTTGCATCATTTTTGTTTAAGATGTCAGTGAATGACAGTGAATCAAAGAGAACACCTCAAGGCTGAGAATACATCCCATGATCCCTGTGGAAAGTTGTTTGAGCACTGCTCTATGCCTTTTGGTACAAGATTTACAAAAGCCTCTTCTATTGGATAACACTGGAATTTAGTAACTAACACGCTCTGACTGCTGTACATATTTCCTTTCTTTATATGCTCAATCAGACAGAGATGTCAACAGGCGCCTCAGTATTACACATACTGATCCCAGCATTGCTTATGGTGCATACATGCCTGAAATTGTTGGACATTGACTTTTATTTATTCTTTGTATGTAGAATATTGTTTTATTGTTTTTATTTGATCATTACATTTATTTTAGCATTCTGCATATTATTTATAAAATGTCATATTATTATAATAATGGTATATAATATCGTGTGTTTAAGGCTGTAATAAACAACAGTTTTAGGGGTTCATAGTCTCTGCAGGTCCCCTCAGCTCTACACAGATTTTTTGGCCGGTTTAACTCCTTTTGTTTTTTGCCCATGTTGTTTATTAAATAGCAATGATGTGTAGATGATGAAGAAACCTCCGCTGACACCGACTTGGTTGCATAAGAATAAGTTTATTACAACAAAGTTCAGTATCCACCAGGCACCATGGTCTGCCTGGGAGAGGATTCAGGACCAATACGAATCTCTCTATCTTACAGCTCATGCAAGTCTCTTATATAGGTTCAGGCATCAATACATTCTTCAGTAAAACATCTCTTCACCTGCTGTGATCAATCAAAAGACCCCACAAATATATCCTTTTTTGGAGGGAGCCTCATTCCATGTTATTCTTAACCTGGCTCCAGTATTCTACACACTTGACTCCCAGGCTTGACCATCCCTAGACCTCTGACCTCAAGGTCTCTTTGTGCCTGACTAAATAAGGACCATAAGAAATGGACCATGATATACCTCACCCACAAAGCACTCACACACCTGCTGTCCATCAGCAGGAAGCTGTCCTCAGTGATGAAGCCTCTGTGCTGGGTAGAGCAGCTGGTGAACACAGCAGAGAATTTAGCAGCTAAAGAAAAAGACATTTTTCCAGTAACTGCTGTCAGGATTTAAGTCAAATGAGTGTTAGTGTTGCTCTGTGTCTGTTGGATGTGTAGCTTTTTGCAAAAATCATCCCCGCAACAAATTTATAAGGTGTCAGATGTCATGTTGTTAGCTTTTCCCACTGCCAAAAGTGGCCAACAAGTAGTAAACCCTTTGAAACCTGAACAAATTGGTTTGATTTCTTTAGTAAAACCAGTTACCTGAAAATAAGCACACAGAAAAAAAGGGTTTTTTTTCTAAAAGCCTTATAAAGTGCAAACGTTTTTATTTATTTATTTATTTCCCATAACATTATTTAATTATAAATTTTAATATAATGATTCCATTTTCAGGTCAATTTCTTCATTAATTCTTGCAAATTGTGGGAGATTTATTGCCAGGTTGGTCATTGCCTTTTTTCCCATGTTTTGGAAAGACATTAGTTTTCAAAAGGTTGTTTACAAAAGGTCATTACAGTAATGCCAAGTGGAAACAGCAAGGTGAACTGGTCGACTTTATTTCAGTCGGCCTACTACTGTGTCCGTACAGCAGCAATTTGCAGTCATCAGTCATAAATAAAGTCATAACTGACAGCAAAGCATGAAAACAGCTGCTCAAAATGAGGCTGCTGTCTCATGATCTTCAAGTGTGGTGTTAGTGTAGAGTTTACTTTATATCTTACTGAGCTCAGTTTTAGCAACAGTAACAAGAAAACAGTCAAATCACGACATCTGAAAAGTTTATCACGAGCTGTAAGCCCACAGTTTGTGTTGTCATTAATTACACTAAGGATATGTTTCAGTAAATAGCCAACGTTCAATGTGACTTACAAGTCTAAAGAAATGTTGTGAGTTCAGCATCAAACTGCATCTTTTTCCATCTTTTCTCTCCAAGAGCTGTCTCCAGTGTTACAGGCCACACATATATTTACTCTAGTGTTGCTTCTTCCCTTTGCTGCAGAGTGTTGCTTCTTTCTGAGAGCTGCTTGTGATGGAGATAACGGGCATTTTCCTAGAGCTTCTGCCATCACTGTGTTTTTTACACACTAAAATAATTCACTGAGACTGTAACTTCTACACTGTATGGTATATCACTGACTCTGTGCTCCGGCAGACTCAACTTCTTCCTCCTCTCCTCCGGCTCACAGAGGCTGCAGTGACTCACTGTTGCCTCTCAGGCCAGGATGTGTTATTACAGAATGGTCGGGCTGTCCACTGCAGTGGATATCTCTGCAGTACAATACACAGGCATCTTGGGCATTATGTCAAAGGTGTTACTTCTTCACACTCTGTTAATAGGGCTTGTTAATGTTTTAAATGTTTTAAACTAAAATTATGTTGACAAAAAATACATAATTTGAACTTCATAGTAATTTGTCCTCATTAACTGCATTAATCCAGGTGTTTTCAGTGAAGAGGCTGCAGCGCTGCAGGCATGCACAGCACAACTGTTGGCCTATTTGTTAATGACTGACCTGTGGACTCAGGTCTCCCTCATAATAAATGCTGAGTGATACAGGTTATAATACTGAATTTTGTTACAGGCAGGACACAGTAAAGCAGCCCTCCACACTTTGTCATGAAGTCACTTGAAGTCTCTTGCCACTGTACACTAATGCCTGGCACTATTTCAGCAGCTACTGACACTCTCACAGCTGCTCAGTCTTCTGCTTATGGCAGCAGGTTGTCCATTTTCTTCTAAATCCCAAATGGTAATCCCTGGTGTCATATAGGAAGCCAGCTAGCATTGCATGCACTGTGATTTGCTGTATGGGATGAGTCAGCTGGGGAATTCTGCAGCCATGCATTCATCAGAGCTGGAGAAGCTATAAGGTGGCAAAACCCTGCTCAGTGGGGACAGGACAGAACTGGTCCCAGGTGGTCATGAAGGTTTTGACGGTTCAAAACAGAACAGGAAATCAAAAAATATGTGGTCATTAGAAGAACTGCAGTTTTTGGCACTTCAGTATTGGCTTCATTTTTCAGTCCTGGAGGTTGCTGATTGCTTACTATTATCTTCTGAGCAGAGCCCAAATGTAGTGTAATGGAGTTTAGCAGGCAAAGAACGGCAGAAACAAAAGCAGAACCTGTCAATACATACCTGGAGTAAGTGGAGCTGATAGTGGGTACTAGGATTGTTGAAACTGGCCCATACCGTCATACACAGCCAACACAGAGAGCATAAGTCAAGATTTTTTAGCAATCCCATTTAACAGAATCAGCTTTCAAAAGCAAGAGAGCATCTGTGTGGTTCTTCAGCTCAGCATGACTGAGGCTCTGTCTCTTTGTTGTGCAGGATGGACGTTTGAGGCCTGGAGATCAGCTCATTGCTGTTAACAAGGAGTCCTTGATAGGCGTGACCCACGAGGAGGCCAAAAGCATGCTCAACAAAGTCAAATTCAGGTAAGCACTGCCTGTAGGTCAAAATTCATTCACTAAATTAAAATGAGTAAGGTCTGTGAAGTCATCAGTCAGGTATACACATTGCCATGCTTGTACCGCGTTCCTTTACCATTACTTTGTACATGCTTATGTTTTTGTGGGGTTTTTGGTCTTGTGTCTCCAGCCAAGACAGTGTTGTTGAGATCGCCTTCATCCCAGGGAAAGGACTGTTTCCAAGCAGCGCGTCTCTCCACAACGGGGTCCAGCGAGCCGCAGGCAACAGCTACAACTCTGGACGCTTAAAAGTCCACATCAGATCACCTGAGGTCAGCTGCCATTTGTTTCAGACAGCAGAAACATACCAGAATATGTCAAAGCTTTAGACATTCTGTCTGTAGATTTCTAGATTTTGTGATATTTTATGACTCAAACAAGAGAAACAACGGTAAAACAGCAGGAACAGTGTTTTAAAGTGAATCGGAAATTAACAAAACACATCTCAGGCCCCCAGCTCAGCTTCCTTACAGCAAAAAGGAAGATTGAAGTTGATGAGAGGGCTTTAGGAAACAAGGTCTGTCTCAGCTGCTCACTGTAGGTTGGACCTCATTTTAATCTGTTGTGTTCTTGTCATTTGTCGAACCTGGAGTTTATGTTCATGATGTTCTATCAATATATTAATCAGTTAAAAAAAATATAATAAACTAATTAATGCATTTAAATGCAGTAATAAAAACAACAAAAATAGCATTTAAATCAGTGTTTCTTAGATGGGGGTACAGGTACACCTTGATATACTTTGGCTTACTGCAGGGGATAGGAGAGACTTTTTTAAAGTGTTCATTTTCAAAAATATCAGTCATAGATAATTCAATAGTAATATTATGATAAAGTTCAATTAAAAATGTTAATGTCAGTTCAGTAAACCATTTTGTTGTTCAATATTTCTGTTTTCAATGCAGTCGTTAAGAGCTGTAAACTTCCAACTGGTGCAACAAACACTGCAAAGTACTTTTACATTTGTTCACAGTGTGAAAAGTGTGAAAATCACAGATTGAAATGATGAAATAATCATTACATTTTACAGTGGAATTTCAAAATGAATTTATTTTAACCATGCAATTACATTTTAGAATTGATTTGATTAATCAGAATTTGAAGAAATATAGCTGATCATTTTTAATTGCACTCAAGGTTTATTAAGGCATCATTTCAATACATATTTAATCAACTCACAAGGTTTTCTAAATTTACCAACTGATAGATTACCTAGGATTTTACAATTTAAAAGCCTAAAAAGAATCGATGGCATGCTCCAGCCTCCACAGTAATCTCCGCTCTGTGCAGTCGATAATGAATGACTTTGTTATTTCCAGAAGAACAACAGGTCACTGTCACTTCAGTTAACAGTGATGTCCTGCCAGTCACAGCTGTCCTACCAAAGCTGTTAAAGATAAGATAAGATTGGCCTTTAATGTCTCCCTTAGGAGAAATCTGTCACCTCAAGAGTATTGCACGATGGCCTAAATTAGATGGATGATAATTACACTGAAGTGCTATACAAGATTATTGCACAAATGCCCTACCCCTAATAAAAGCACACACAAGACTAAGAAAGAAATGCACACACGGGCACACACAGACACACTTGATTACCTAGTGTTAAGTAGTTTGATTGATAAAGGGACTAACGAAAATTTACACCTGTTCAGCTTACAGTTTGGTAATCTGTGTCTTCTGCCTGAAGGCATCAGCTCATACTCCTTATGTAGACTGTGATTTGGGTCAGTAGTAATTTGCATCAGTACTGTCTGCTCAAAAATGTCCTGCAGAGAAGATGGGGGCAGTATGCCAATTATTTTCCCTGCCCTTCTGATCAGGTTTTGAATTTGAGATCGAAATTTGACAGTCAGGTAACCAAACCATGTTGTAAGACGATGGTGAATAATAGATTCAGTGGTTGCTCTGTAAAACAGCAACATAATATTTTTGTCAACTCCATGAACCCTCCCAGGAAATACAGGCACTGACAGACTTTTGAACAGAAATATGAGCCCATTGCAACTGAGAATTAAAATGAACACCCAAGTACCTTTCAAAGCTTAACCTCTGAAAAGCATCACAACTGGAAAGTGTTAATGTAATTACCCTTTGTGTTTAATTAACTTCAGTTTTCTCTATAGATCTGTACAGAGGAGCCAGCACCAGTGTCCTCACCTTCCCCAGACATCTGCCCACCAGATATTCATATTTCAGGTAAAACACCTCACATACATCTTCTATTCATCTGCTGTTCATAACCCAGACTGTTCCTGTGTCTCTGCGGCTGAGCAGATGTGGCTGTTGGTTCACAGCAGTGCAGAAAATAATTAGAACTATTTCACATCAAAGCGACTCTGACATCAAACAATACAGCTTGCTGTAATTTGAAGAGATTATATGATAAGTAAGAGGTAAGTATGGCAATATTTTACCTTTTTTTGTTATTGTCAATGAATCTAGTGTGCAGCCCCAAAATTACTCCACTACCAGTTTGTGTGTGTGTGTATTGACGTATACTATATCTTTAAATAAATAAATAATAATAATAACAATAAGAATGTTCAAGGGTTCAATGTTTTGAGGTCTTGATTATACCCAAATGGATATCATTGTAGTCTAAACATCTACAAGGTCTTGCTCATGCAGTATCTTAGCAGTCAGACACCCTGGAGTCAGTGAAGGACTATAACTCTATACTATATACTCAAAAATATCCAAACCTATAGCATGTGAATCATACATCTTCATACAATTATTCATAATAACATTTACATTCTTTCATGTGTAATGATTTTCTGGTACTTAACTTAAAAGGCTGCCGCTGCAGCAGCACAGACTCATGATCTCATACTGAACCTAATACTAAAAACCTGTCACACATACATGTCTTAGCTATCAGATCGCTACAAGCAAATCAGAGCATCTAAAACAGATTCTGATTTATCATCATCATGACCTGTGTGGATCTGAGGGAGAGAGATTTTCTTCTGTGTGTGTGACAGCAGCTGCAGACACATTGAGACACACTGAGGATAACATGAAGGATTGGACAATAATAAACTTCACCAACTATTACCAAGATGGGACTCTCTCATGATCTCTCACATTTCTGTGTACTCGGAGGTCCCCTACTGTGCCGTGGTCTCTGTTAAATCCCATCCTCTTCTCTTAATCCCCAATCTCTGAAATCTCTGAGGGAGCAAATGTTCCCCGTTATTTATTCTGGGATCAGCTGGCTTTATCTAATATGTGTCTGATTTCAGGGACTTTTAGGACAAATCACCAACAGTCTCAGATCTGATTTGGCAGGTGTTTAATAGTCCTTTAAAGGTTATTTATGGCAGAGCTGCTTTGGAAAATACAGTATACAAGTAAACAGGAAGACAGTAATAAGGGAGGAGGATGGTTATTTAAAAAAAAAATCCTAATCCTGATTAAGGATATTCCAATCACGTTTTTTGCCCCCGATCCCGATCGGAGTAATTTAGTATTAAGTATCTGTCAATACTGAGTTCTGATCTGAAACTTCTGTTCTGCTAGATAACACAGCTGCACAGCGTACACTTTAAGTAGGCTTCTTACAACTATCTAAATCAATCCAATGTGTAGCCTGTGCTTGACAATACGAACAAATTATTGGCTCTACAATGCATTTGCATGGTGTTATTATTATTATTTATTTTGCAAGATAAAGTATAAAATGAAAAACCCTCCCTTTAATCTTTTTGGCCTCATTGTTGTCTCAAGGAAGTTTCTCTGTCCCTTTAAGACAGTATCCTCTGTGAGTTACCTGAATGAGATGTATTCCCTCAAGTGTTTATTTTCATCGTACTCACATCTTTTTGGCGGATTATGTCTTATTAAAAAATAAACCATGTTGGCTTTTTGCTCAGGCTCACATACTGGCAGTGGTGAGTGAGGTTGTAGTAAGCCCAGCACTACTCTCTACTCTCTCCTCAGAGCAGGGTGGAGAAACACTGTGTGCAATAGTTGAAGGCAAAACATAAGACTCCCACTGAGCTCAGATGAAAGAAGTGCTCATAATTTGGATAAATAACTTGAATAAACTATGTCATACTGCATTTTTGTTGATGCTCAGCAGAGGGCAGAGGCAGCGACAGCTAAGTGCAGGAGAAATGACGAGGGGTATTCCAGATATGCTTTGGCTGTCTCAAGACAGAGACTGAGTTGAATAAGAGAATGTAGAAAAAGCATTAAACACTGTTAGGACCTGGCTCAAGTGATCACAAAAGGGAGATGCACCAAAATGTACATGGAAACAGGAAATCTTTATTACACAATTTATAACAGAAATCACACCAAATTCAGCAGAATTAAATCAGAGTAAAAATGCTAACTATTCAAACTAAAGATCCATCCTTCCATTGTCTTTAACATGTATCCTATTCAGGGTCACAGGGAGCTGGAGCCTATCACCTGGGTGGTGATGTGTGTTAGAGGCGGGGTACACCAGACTATCGCTGGGCTGACACACAGAGACAGAGGAAACATTTAAACTCACAATAAGCCAGAGAAAACTGAAGGCTGTAACAGGGAGAACATGCAAACTCTGACTAACTGGACACAACACATGCTAGTTAATGTATTGTTACTGTAGGTTAACCTTCGGAAACCGAACCAGGTTGGCTTGATTTCTTTCAAAAACACTGGAAGAAGGCAATTAATAACTACTAGCAAAACATGAATGAATAAATAAATAAATCAAACAAAAAGGTAAAATCAAAAAACAAAAACAGTCAAAGTAGAAAATGACCAGAAAAAAATGTGCTTATAAAATAATAACTCTAATAAAGTAGTTTTTGGACATTTTTTGAAAATAGTTTTCTCAATATACTTATTTCATGCAACTTGCAAAACACTTCTTGCCAAGTTGCTCATTACCGTTTTCCTATGTTTTCAAAAGAAAGCAAAACAATTTGCTTAAGTTTTGAAGGCTGAAAGACTTGTGAAGGCATTTGAGCACAGCACAAGAAAAGTAATGTCAATACAGATTTCAAGGGATTAAGTGACTAATGTGAATATTGATAAAGATGTAACAGGGGTTTTTTTTTTGCACAGTTCTCAGCCAGTGCACACAAGAACAACATATTTTTTCTGAGGAAGTTAAAGACAAAAAATAACATACAGCAGTTAGTTTATAGTGAAAGATAAAGTGCTTGATGATGAAACGGACAGATTTCAAACAGCCCAGCAGCTCTAATGTGAAGAGTCGCCCGTGGGTCCCAGCTCAGAGCCACCTGTCAGCCCGTCCCAATCCTATTGGCCTGGATTACCCCAGTCAAGGTTATTTCCTAGGTGCTGTGACCACTTAGCTCCCATCCAGGCTCTTATTGGTTTAGCCAGTTGCTAGCCATGACAGATGTCAGCAGTTTGAGCTGAGGTGAGCACATACAAAAGCTGGATGGATATGATTTTTATTATTTTATATATATCAAAGACTGGCATTGACTTGTGACAATAATCATTTCTGTATTATTTCATTCTTGTTCAGTTATAGGATGCAAGACTTCAGCCTCAATGATTTACCACTTTGAGTAAAAGCGCATTTAATTCCACCACCTTCCTGGGCTCCTGTACTTTAACTAAAGCCTCCTTACCTCAATGATGTCACTGGGTCATACACACATATACGTAAACTCCCGCACACACATCCCCTTTAGTCAGCTGATCTGTCGGCCAGCCTGACCCTCCTCTTAACCTCTCATCTCTTATCTCTCATGCAGCGTCCGACCTGTTCCGCAACACAACATGGGCACAGGACACCACAGGTATCAATCCTGTTAGGGAGATAAACTGTGTCGATATGAGTAAAACCCGATGTGCACGCAACCAGTATCACCTGGGGTCCTAATGTACTTCAGCCCAGTCGCGTGACGTAGTATTCATCAGGAGGTGGAGGGGATGGTGTGACACCTTGGCCAGGCACTGTAGTGTTGGGTAGAAATATTATCAGGAGGCAGCGGCTGTCTTTTGTTTCTTTTATTAACACGATTCATAATACATAACACCAGACTTACTCAACTTGTCTGCACATGGACTAAACCTGGAGCATACATAGATGCCTGCCAAGCTGCAGACCACTGTTCCAGACCAACAAGTAACACATTTACCCCCCAAACATTAACCAGTGCCTAGATATCCCACCTCCTTCCTGGCACAATTTGATGCTTTAGACATCATTTGCTGGAGTTTTGCTGGTTCTTGGGGCTGTTGCACCATAGGCTATACTTCCATGTCTGTGTATTGCCCACCACCCATGCCGCCAAGAGGCATATAGAAAATACAGCTGATCAAGAGACAAACCCGTCCCTCTCTCTGTTGATCAAGCTTGGGCCGAAATCCTAACAAATGGTAAAACTAAGGTAAAAGGTACAAGGTAGATTTATTGTCATTTTTCTTAAACGTGGTTTAAGAAGAAATTAAATTAAAGTTGATCCTAAATTCTGCTACATCTTTTTGGCTTCGAAGGAGGAGCTGAAGACTCACAGTCTGGGGAAAGAAGCTGCTCTGTAGTCTGGTGGTTCTGCAGCAGATACTTCTGTATCTTTTCCCAGATGGCAGCAGGGTGAACAGACTGTGGCTGCTGTCTTTCAGTATCCTTTGGGCTCTGTGCAGACACCTCACTTCACCGAGGTCACTGATGCTCTGTGGATGGGAACCAGTGATGTTCTGGGCAGCTTTAATCACCTGCTGTAAAGCCTTCCTGTCCTGGGCTGAGCATGAACCACGTTTGTGATGTTTCCAGTCAGTATGCTTTCTATTGCTCCTCTGCAGAAGTTAACCAGGATCTTGCTCTGGATTTTAGCCTTCCTAAGTTTCCGTAGGAAGTAGAGCCTTTTTTGTGCTTTTTTAACCTGGGTGGTGACGTGTGATGACAAAGACAGGTTCTCAGTGATGGTAATTACAAGGTTCCTATAGCTGTTCACCTGCTCCACGTCAGCGCCACTGATGCAGACAGGGGTGTGTCGCTTTGCCACCTTCTTTCTAAAATCAACAAACAGCTCCTTGTAAGTAACTAAGTAGTGCCGATTGAATATAAATCAAGATTTTGTCACTGCACTGCCTGTTTCTTGTCTAAAATGTTTTCAGGAGCATATTTTAGTGACCTTTTTAGCTGTATTTGTGAACAGGAAGTGAGCGCCATACTGAGTCCTGCCCAGTGAAAACAAATCCAGAAAAACTGAGATCAAACAATAAAACCAAGCAGTGCTAATCAAATATCCGCAGTTTGTTACTTTTTGTTGTTGTCTGTTTTCCTCCTCAAATATTTTCAGACACGTTTTTTAGCTTACTGGTTAGTACTTATAGGTTGACATTATGACACCCACCAACAGGAGTGTTCAGTGCATTCTGGTAGTTGTAGGTTTTCCTACCACTTGAGCAAAACTGTCCTTTTCCTCTGATTTTATTTCTGGTCATGCAGCACCAATTTCAAAAGTATTTGAGTCTCTCTACTGCAAAGACAGACTAGCAACATATGTAATTTGAAAATCAAAACTGAAATCAAGACTGCTGTTTCTGCTGTTTCTGCTGTTTGCTTAGGGTCAATGAGAGTTTCTGCTTGTGAATTGATGTTCAGAAATAATGTCAGTGCCGGTGCTATACCAAACTTTGTTAACCTGCAAAATAAAAAACAAAAAATGTTTATTGTTTTTATGCCTCTCTGCTAGAGACAGCTTTGGCTGGAGGCATAATGTCTGCAGGTCGTCCATCTGTCCGTGTCTTGTGAACGCAGTATCTTAAAAATGCACTGAGGGAATTTCTTCATATTTGGCACAAACATCCAGTTGAATGCAAGGATACACTGAGGAGATTTTTCAACAATACAGATTTGAGTTTATTCAAATGTCAAGGTCACCGTGACCTTGTGTCTGTCTGATTCTCATGAATTTAATATCTTAAGAAGGGCTGGCAGGAGTTTCCTCAAATTCTGCATGTCCAGTTGAACTCAAGAATGAACTGATTAGAATCTGATGGTCGAAGGTCACTGTTATCTAACCAAACATGATTTTGGCCATTACGCAAGAATTAATACACTGATAACGACAAAACTTCACATTAATGTCTGAGTGGATATAATGATGAAGTGATGTCTTTTAATATCCAAGATGTCAAAGGTTAACTTTGCTGTGACCTCATAGTGTTCTGCAAAAACACTTTTTCTGGCCATTCATTAACCTCATGACCCAGGAACAGGAGGGAGACATTTGGTCAGATACTGAAATGGTGACTCTAATCTTGAAACTCTGCTGATTATAGAGATGTTCTACGTGTGAAGCATCCATATTTTGCACAAAATATTTGTCATTGTGTATATATATATATATATATATATATATATATATATATATATATATAACATCTCGTAACATCTATCTATCTATCTATCTATCTATCTATATAGATAGATAGATAGATAGATAGATATAGATATATATAGATATAAACCAACACTGTCTACCTAAAAGGTGTCTGCAAAATTTACAATATAAATGGTCAGGTCACACGAAGACATTGCGATAAAAAAAAATTGCTTTTGTGAGCATCTAAGGACACATTAAAAGCAAAAACCTGTGTGCGTAACACTGATGTACACACACACACCATATTTTCACCCAAAAGCAGGGTCAAAATTC